>NC_056750.1:422423716-422448716 GCF_019279795.1 Protopterus annectens
TCTATGGTGACCTGAACAGTGTCTAGGGTCTCTGATCTAAATCTTCCCTGAATGAGACAGTAATCTAAGTAGGGGTTACATATGAACCTCTGGAGTTCTGCAATGTTCTATAGAGGAGTTAAACATTGTGAAATCGCTGGATGCAGTAGATAGCCCAAATGGTAAAGCACAGACCTGAAGTGGGAACCTGATGCTACAAATCATAGCTACTTTCCCTGACTGTCTGCTATGGAGACATGGAAGAAACTGTATTTTAGGTCTAAAGTGACCACAGAGGCATCATGGAAGATCACGTATGGTAATTTTTGCAACATAAGCATTTTGAATTTTGGGATGTTGAAGAAATTGTTTTGCTTTGATAGGTTCAAGACAGGCCTCCAGGTGCCCTCTTTTTTTGAAACAAAAAATATCCTCGAGTAGAAGCTTTTTTCTCTTGTTCTGCAGGGACAGGCTGGATAGATCCTTGGTGAAACAGCTTCTTGAGGACAGGTGGTAAGATGCCTTCTTGCTCTTTTGGTAGCCTCGGAATGCCCAGAAAGGGTGGTATTCCTCTGAATTGAAAATAGTACCCCTTCTCTAAGACACTGAGGACCCACTGCTCCCCAAGTGATTGATTTTCCAATGGTTTACGGAAAGAGTCCCCTTGCTAGAGGCTTAGAAGGGAGGACAGGAAAGCTTAAGGGAGGGTAAGGTAAAACACAATCACACTTCCCTGTATTGGTGGGCTCTCTGGAGCCCCCTGCTCTGGCTGCCATCTCCTAGACTGTCTTATAGGTTTCATAGGTTCATACTAGGCTATCTGCCCTAGGGCATTTATAAGCCTAGCCAGAGTGTGTTTGGCTTTCGCCACCCATTTTAAATTAATTTTGCTATGCCCTTTTTCGAGGTTAGTATACTGTGCCTCTGTCTAACAGTGACACAGAAGTGATACCCGGGATAAACCTACAATCTCCCATCCACTCATCAAGATTCCTCTTGAAGACAGTCAATGAGAGACTCTGCCTAACCTGGACTGGGATTTTTTTCCAGAGTGAAGGGAGCCTCTGGGTTATGAATCTGTCCCTCCAGCATGTCCTATTTATTTCAGTGCTGAGGTTCAAGTCTCTCGAGCGCGTAGCTCGATGAGATTTGGATTTTCTGAGGTGCAGCATGTCCATTAATTCCGGGTTGGACATGGCTTTATACGTCAGGCGCAGATCGCCTCTGAGCAGGTGGTATGCCACTGAGTAGAGCTGGAGTTTCTTTAACCGGGCAGCATATGGCATCTGTTTGAGCCCTTTGATCCTCTTGGTGAGGTACTTTTGGGGTCTTTCCAGTTGCTGCAGGTGTCTGGTAAGGTACATCCCAAAAGGGGCATTGTACTCAATTATGGGCCTGATAAGGGATGAGTAAAGAGGCACGATGACCTCCCCTGATCTAGATGTGAATCCCTTCATGATTAGGTGAGCTATATAAAATGTTTTTCTAACCACTTTGGCCACGTGGTTGTCAAATGAGAGATTGCTATCAACTTGGGTCCCCAGGTCCTTAATTACTTCTTCCGTACTTAATGGATTACCACCTATGTGGTAATTTGTGGGCACTTTGTTTTTGCCAAAGGGGATGACTATACACTTTTTGGCGTTTAGCTTGAGGACATGTCTCTGGCACCAGTTGTCTGTTTCTATGAGGCCCTTTTGGAGGATGCTTGTGTCGGCTGGAGTCTCGATTATGGCGCCCAGTTTGCAGTCATCTGCGAACTTGGTAAGCCACAGTCCTTCCGTGTTAGCCTGTACCTCCGAGAAATATATACCGAACAAGAGAGGTCCCAGGACTGAGCCTTGTGGGACGCCACTTGTAACTGGTTTGGAGTCTGACATGGCTCCAGCAATTCTAACCATGTGGGTTCTGTCCTCGAGCCACTTTGCAACCCATCTAGTGACATAGGGGTTTATATTTAAGCTGGTGAGCTTATCTATAATGCCCGAGTGGGGTATTGTATCGAAGGCTTTTGCAAGGTCCAAGTAGGCTGTGTGGACCACCTTCCCCTAGTCAATGGCCTTGGTGACTGTTTCAAAGAAATCAATCAGGTTTAAGAGACAGGATCTGCCCTTAAAGCCGAACTGGGTAGGATCCAGTGTCTGTAGGTCCCCAATATCTTTATTTATGAGGTCCATGATGATCCTTTCCACAGCTTTGCAGACCAAGCTAGTCAGGCTTATGGGGCGATAGTTTCCAGGATCCGTTGAGGCACCACCTTTGTGGAGAGGGACCACTGTTGCTGTACGCCACTCTTTGGGTACATATCCTGTAGTAAGGCTGAGATTGAACAGTAGTTTTATGTTTGGGTTTAGTTATTCTTGGAGTTCATGTAGGACGCAGCCCGGGACACCGTCTGGTCCCATTGATGCTGTGTTTTTTGCTTTGGAGAGGGCGGCTCTTACCTGAGCATCTGAGATGTCAAGGGGGCAGCACTCTGCTGGGATAGATATTTGCCCTTTTGGTGGGGAAGGGGGGGAGAAGTTTGCGCTGAACCTGTCAGCTAGGATGTTGCCAATGTCTGTGGGTTCGGTGTATTTTTTCTGATTTTGGACTAATTCTGAGCATATCTGGGAATTCCCACCCAGGTTCCTAACATAACTAAAGAAAGCCTTGTGATTATCCTTACTGTGCTGTGCAATTTTTCTCTCGAAGCTGGCCTTAGACGATTTTATGAGTGCCCGTAGTTTTTTGCTAATACTCATCAGAGATACCTTCACTTTTTGGGATTCTGCTCTATCATGTAGTAGCTTCCTCCTTCTATTGTATAGTTTGTTTATGGCTGGGGTCCACCAGACAGGATGCCTAACTTTGAAGGATTGGGTCTTGGTTTTATTTGGGATTGCATGATCCATGCATTCCTGAAGGTGTTCATAGAATGCGTTTATAAAGGATTCTGCGGTCTGGGCCGTATTTTCCATAGGCCCGGGGGCTTTGAAGGATTCTACCTCGGTTTTGAGGAGTGTGAAATTTGCTTTAGAGAAGTTTTTCACTGTGGTTTTCTGGGCAGGGGCTGGGGTCGGGATGTGAATATCTAGTGAGATTAGTTTATGGTCTGATTTTACCAGTGAGGGATACACTTCTGGTCTGGAGCATAGAGTCCCCATGTTGGTGATGATCAGGTCCAGTATGTTTTCCCCTCTTGTGAGAGTGGCAATAAGTTGTTCCATAGCATTTGAGTTTATAAATTCTAGGAACCTTCGGGCTAGGGTGTTGGAGCTAGAGTAATGCTCCCAGTCTATGTTAGGGTAGTTGAAGTCGCCCAATATAATGGTGTTTGGAGAGACCTTCGTATTTTCCAGTATTCTCAGGAAGGCCGAGTGGGGTTCCTGGGTTTGGGAGCGTGGTCTGTAGCAGGCTATAAACTGGAAGGCAGTTTTACCCACTGTTAGTTGCACATGGATAGTCTCTGATGCTTTGTGCTGTGCCACCAACCTGGAGGTGTGGGTATCTTTGATGAATATTGATACTCCCCCTCCTTTTGTGGTTTGGTCCAAGTTTTGGGGCTGAAAAACATGGTATGAGGTATAACCTGGTAGTGCTGGGGTGCTCTCGGGAGCCTTGAATCAGGTTTCTGTTACTGCACAGATATCGATGTTCTCCATGCTAAGGAGAGTTTCGAGTGCGTGCATCTTGAGGTTTAGACTTCTGGCGTTGAGTAGCATTACTCTTAGTTTCTTATCCCTTGTGATACCTATGGAGGTGGGTTTGTCTTTTGAGCCTTGCCTAAAAAAGGCACTATGGGGGTGGCAACAGCCTTTGCCAATATCCGAAAGCCCAGGGGTGACAGGTGCAAGCCGTCCTTAACGAAGCATCGTGGCTTGTCGAGCATGTAATCCCAGGCAGGCAGGCATTGGATCCCCTTTGAATGACACCAATATGTAAGCCAATTGTTGAAATTGATCATCTTGTCTTCATATTGTGGCATCATTCTTGGTGAGGGTAAGATGCTACTCAAGGTCAGGGTCTTACCGGCCTGGGCTACATGCTCAGAGAGCTCCTCTATGTCTCTTTTCATGTAGTCCAGGGAGGTACGTCTCAGGTCATTCACACCAGCATGGACAATGACTTGAGTCATATTTGTACTTGCCTTGGAGTGACCTGAGTGCTTGTGTTATGTGGCAGATCCTAGCGCCAGACAGGCAGCTCACCATGACCTTCTCCTTGTTTAGCCTGGTGAGCGGGACGTCCGTGTGCCTGACGACAGAGTCACCTATTACAAGTGTATCAGGTGTGTTGTTTAGCCTTAAGGGCTGTGACTGTTCGGCACACTGGCTTTGTAAGCTACGTGTTTTGTTTTGAGGTAGCGGTTGCTTGGGTGTCTGCTTTGGAGGTCTCTGCTGCTTAGGCAGATTTTTATTTAGAGCCTCCGAGTATGTTTTTGTGTGTTTATGTGTTTGGTTTGCTGTCGTGGTAGGTCTATGTGAGACTGGAATTGTAGTGAGTGTGGTTTCCTTCTCCTCCTGACTGGTTACGCCCAGTAGTGAGTTGAGAGAGCTTAGCCTCCAGTTTGGCTATATGGTTGCATCTCTCACATGTGTTGGAATTTGTTGGGAGGAGGAGAGGGTTGTCTGTGTACATGAGGCAGTTGTAACATTGCCTCAAGATTCCCAGTTTCACCAGCTGGACCGGAGAGGAGATTGACAACTGACCTTTGGACATGCTAGAATAGTATTGGGAATTCCTTTTAATTGAAAAAAAGGGCCAATGGGGAACAAAGTACTCAAGGGGAGTTTGTGAGGGTGTAGTGCTTTTATTTTTTTAGTGCTGACTTATATAATTTCTTTAGTGAGCAAGTGCCAGTCTTTAGAGTGGGAATAGGGTGTTTATTATGAGAACTAGATCAGTTCTAAGGAAAAAGGTGAAGAGCAGACTTCGTGGAGCCGAAAATGGTTTAAACCCAATTAAGTGGCGCTGCGCTATGCACAAAAGCGTGCAAAGCTGCGCTAAAGCGGGTTTTATACAGGGGGACTTGAAAGAGCTACAAACTGGCCCAAAATGGCTAATAGACTACCAGATTCTTGTGCTGGGAACACTCCTCCAGGGATAGATAGGCTGCTCCAAGCTCCCCACTGCCACTGGTGAACAAAGAAGCCTCCCTTTATCCAAGAAAGGAAATGCACAACACAGGAACTTTCCAAAAGTCCAGAATACAGCAAAGCCTGTATTTGGACTACCCTAGGTCAGGAAAGAAGGGAAACAAGGATTTTTTTTTTCTTTTTTGCAACAAACAGCATGAAAATGCAATAAATATGTAACACAGGCTAGCGCACTTGAGTGTGTAGCCTCAACAGGTAAATGCAATAAACAGGACAAACTTTAAAAGTGCAGGTGCAAAAACAACTTTAAACAGTTTAAAACAGTTCAAGAAGCAGAAATACTTGCAGTTTAGCTAGATCGGACAGTCGCCCAGGTAGTAGCAGGAAAACAAAAACTTTTATCAGGTTAGCAGTCACTCTTTTAGCCTCTCTGCTGCTAGCACCACTCTGCAGGACCACAAGGAGCTTGGCTGAGTATTAACAAGTGCAAAAACCGCGCCAAAGCGGGTTTTATACAGGGGGACTTGAAAGAGCTAGAAATTGGCCTAAGCCTCTCTGCTGCTAGCACCACTCTGCAGGACCACGAGGAGCTTGGCTGAGTAGTAACAAGCGCACAAACCGCGCCAAAGAGGGTTTTATACAGGGGGACTTGAAAGAGCTAGAAATTGGCCCAAAACAGCCAATAGACTACCAAATTCTTGTGCTGGGAACACTCCTCCAGGGATAGATAGGCTGCTCTAAGCTCCCCACTGCCACTGGTGAACAAAGAAGCCTCCCTTTATCCAAGAAAGGAAATGGGCAACACAGGAACTTTCCAAAAGTCCAGAATACAGCAAAGCCTGTATTTGGACTACTCTAGGTCAGGAAAGATGGGAAACCAGGATAATTTTTTTTTTTTGTCTTTTTTGCAACAAACAGCAGAAAAATGCAATAAATATGTAACACAGGCTAGCACACTTGAGTGTGTAGCCTCAACAGGTAAATGCAACAAACAGGACAAATTTTAAATTACAAGTGCAAAAGCGCGCTAAAGCTGGCTTTAAAGCAGGGGGTTAGAAAGAGATAGGAAATGGCCCAAAACGGCCAATAAGCTACAGGTCACTGGGCTGGAACCACTCCACAAGGGACAGATAGGCTGCTCAGAGCTCCCCACTCTCACTGGTGAACAAAGAAGCTTCCTCCTATCCAAATAAGGATATGGGCAACACAGGAACTATGACAGCCCAGAGATCAGCAATACCTGACGACTGGACTATTCTAGTTCAGTAAAGGCGGGAAACGAGGAATTTTTTTACAAAGTAGCAGAAATTAGGTACAGAAACACAGTAAATGCTTTAATTCGGCTAGTGCACTTGAGTGTGTAGCCTACCAGTTAAACTAAGCAAAAACAAACTTTAAAAGTGCAAATAAACTCAGAAATACAGGTAGGAATGCAATAAAACAACTTTGTAGAGCTTATTTAGTTAAAGAAACAGAGAAGTCTACATATACAGAAAAGCAGCTAAAACACACAAACACTTCAGATGCAGTGCAACCTAGAGCACTTGAGTTGTAGCAATATTAAGGCAATTACAGTTATAATAAATGCTCTGAAATGTACTTTCCAAAATGTTTGAGAAGCACAGTCAGAAAGCAAGGAGGTTCAGACAAAAAAAAGTTTTTTTTTTTTTTTTTTAAAGGGAAAAAGGAGAAACAGAAGGCCTTATCAAATGTTCTCTTTGTACTAGGTAGAATGAGCTAATGACACTAGACTGGGAGGAGTGTGTCACAGATCAAATTTACAGTAGGGGCGGGCAACTGCAAAGCCACCAAGTATAAGATCAAGACACCAACTGGGCAGGAGGGTAGGGACAATAGCCTACAGCCAGTAGCACTAGAGAAAGCCACAAACAGATAAAGATTTGTAAAGCTACAGAATGCTTTTAACTGCAGACAAATCAGTTACTTGTGCAGATTAGTTAATAGCAATAAAATACACTCGAAGACTAAAAAGTAGACAATACAAGTGCTACATATTAATTGTTAAAAACAATAATCTGTATAAATAATCGAAAAAAAAACAGGATACTAATATATCTCAGCTAACAGCTGCGGTCAACAACTCTTATCCAATCTGCTCAGTGTGTATAGACAGAAACCCTAACAAAGTTAGGGCTTAAATACCAAAAGAACATTTTTTTTTACAAGAACACAAAAGAACCTGCCCCCACTCAGCAGACTATTAACACAATCTAGCAAAGTTAAAGAGAGGCTTCAGCTAGAAACAATAGCCTACAGCCAGTAGCACTAGAGAAAGCCACAAACAGATAAAGATTTGTAAAGATACATAGCTTTTGCTATGGGGAGGCCTCCCCTTGTCTAGGTGAAAAAGGTCAAGGTTTAGAAGAATAATTCCTACTGTAGCTTGAGGTCTGCTTCAGGCAAAATTCTTCCACAATTTCAATGTGCTTTTCTTTTTTATCCAGTTTCTCAAAAACTTGTTCAGTTGCAGGACCAAAAAAGAAATTCCTTGCCTAATGGAGTATTCAGTAGTTCTGCCTTTGTTTGCTCTTAAAGTAGCTGGATCCTGAGCCAAGCATGTCTGCAAATGATAAATGCATTGCAGTGCAGGTGCCATAGCCACATTTTAGGAACTGCCTGGAGACTTGCATAAAGCTTCCTTATCTCCTCTTAGAAAAGGTTTTATCCACAATTGAGTCTACCCTACCTAGCAGTTTGTCTTGAAGAGATTCAAGATATTTTAGTATATGGAATTGACAATTCAAAGCTCTCACTATCAGGGTGGCAGAGGTATAAGCTTTATTCCCAAACCTGTCAATCTCCTTTCCCTGTCATTAGGCAGGAGATATCTTGCTGGTCCCTTATGAACACCAATGGAGACTACAGAAGGGTCAGCATTTGTACTTTTTGTACAGATGCTTGCAAGATTCAAGCACTCGTAAAACCTACCTGGCTTCCTGGAGCAAGGGGTTAGAGAATAAAGTATTCAAAGACATCATCCAATACAATGTGTACAGGAGGAATAGTCAGTGGTCTGGGTGAAGGCAAACTTAGCAGTTCTCTGTAATGAATCTGAGCCTGAAAGAACTATTTACTTTCCCAGATGAAAGACTTCTCCATTCTATGCAAGGTATCCCTGAAGGAAAGGACTTAAGGTAGGGAGGCATCCACGTCTAAGCTCGAGGTGGCAAATGGCCAGAGAAAGACAATGCCTCATCCTCAGAGGCAAGGGAATCTTTCTCTTCCAGACAAGTTATTTCCCTGCTTCCTTTAGATGGGGAGCCCTCAGACGTTAAGAATGAGAGGGCTCTCTAGATTTCATGAAGGCCTTAAACTCCTGTGCTATTTTAAGATTGTGGGTTTCAGTATGAGAAATGGTTAGAAGCAGTAGCAAAGTAAGTGGTTCACTTCAGTCTGGGTGTCCATTTTAAGGGGGGGTGAATGGAGGATATGCTGCCTTCTGAACATGACTTTGCTTGTAGCTTCATTATTCAGGAAAGACGGGGAGTCTCTCTAGAGACCTATGGCATGGACATCAGAAACGGAGGACTGCAGAGCAACCTCAGACCGGACAGACGTATGTGCCATGGTAGCATCTGTAGGCAGGGCAAAAACCATGGCAGCCAACAAGGGATCATGCCAGAGGGTTCAGGCCAAGGAGTCACTGGACCAGAGGGCTGCAAAGGCTCCACACCTGTCTCAGTTGACTTTAGACCTGCAGTATGAGCTTTTTCGATGATCTCAGGGTCCTTGGCCTTTTTGTCCTTCCATTTTTTGGAATAACACTAGACAACACCGGAGTCTGTGGAAGCCATGGATTGCAGTGGACTGTGAAGCCACTGAGGAAGCCAGACGAGGACTCTATATGGGCATCTAGTGCCGCAGCTCTATAGTTGAAAGTCTTAACATGGAATTTTTCACAGTCAGGACAGTTAGAGAAGTCATGCTGAGGCCCTGACTAGAACAGACGAAATGGTGAATATATTTTTTGGACATTAAATTAGTGGAGAAATTTCCCCAACTGGGTACTTCTCTGACTGGAAAAAGATTCATTGGAAAAACAAACTGAACAATGGATTGTGAGTGTACTAGGCACACGCAAAGTGCATCAGACTGCACAGCTAGAAATAATTGAAGATGGTGCCAGACACCCTTCTTACACCCCGACATTGGTCTTTGGACGTCTGTTGGATAGGAATGATGTAGAGACTCTGGTAACTGGGCTGATCGCAGACTTCTGCATGGCAAACCGACCCAAGAATCAGTACTGCAACACTGACTACAAAAAACATCCCTGAAAATATCAACAGGTCACAGTTTAGAGGGCATAACTTTCATGGCTGCAACTTCTTACTCTGTCTACTACTAAAACAATATCTCCTGTATTTACAAACATCTATTATATACTTTAACAGTACCAGGCAACAGCAAAGGAAAATCTTTAACAGTGAGGACTATGTCAAACATCTAATTAGCAAGGAAGCACAAAAAAATCAGTCAAGAGGAGAAGGTCAACACTTGCATCACACCACATGGAACACATAGCCCTCCGGAACACACACCAGCACTGCCTTCACATAACAACATAAACCACACACCCAACTTCGCGGAGGCTCTCAATAAAAATCTACCCAAGCAGCAGAGCCCTCCAAGGCAGGAACGCACTCGACCACAACAACACAACACTAATTATCAGACACACAATTCTCCGAAACAGCGTGCCACTCAACCAAAGCCCCTAAGGCAAAGCAGCATGCCCAACACACTAGTCATTGGTGACTCGATAGTGAGGCACACTGATGTCCCAATCACGAGGTTGAATAAGGAGAAAGTAACAGTCACGTGCCTGTCAGGTACCATGATCAGACAACGCATGCACTCGGGTCTCTCAACAACAGGTACAAATATGACTCATCACTGTACATGTGGGTATGAATGACCAGAGACATACCTCCCTGGACTACATGAAGAGAGACATGGAGGAGCTCTCAGATTATGTAGCCCAGGCGGGTATGACACCAGCCCTGAGCAGCATCCTACCAGCACACCGAATGATACTACAGTACAAGCAGAAAATGATTGATTTCAACAATTTGCTAAGTTTCTGGTGTCATTCTAAGGGGATCCAGTATCTGTCTGCCTGGGATGACATGACTGACAGACCCCGATGCTTTGCCAGAGATGGCCTGCATCTGTCACCCCTGGACTTCCAGATACTGGACAAGGCTCTTGCCATCCCTATACTGCCTTTTTTAGGCGGTGTTCCAAAGACCAAATTACCACCAGAACAGCTACAAACAAATGCAATCTGAGGGTCATGTTACTCAACGCTATAAGTCTAAATCTCAAAATGCACTTGCTTGAAGCACTCCTTGAAATGGAGAACATCAACATTTGTGTTCTAACAGAGACCTGGTTCAGGGCAGCAGAAAGCACCCCTGCACTACCAAGCCATAACTCATTCCACACCTTTCGGCCCCAGAACTTAGACCGAAGCACCAAAGGCGGTGGTGTCTCCATATTCATATTGGATGCGCACACCTCCAGACTGGTAGCCCAACATAACGCATCAGAGATACTTCAGGTACAGCTAACATTGGGTAAGGCAGCGATTCAGGTCGTAGCCTGTTATAGTTCCCCAACCATGTCCCAAGACTCGCACTCCACGTTCCTAAGCACCCTGGAGAATATTAGGGTCCAACCTAACACTCTCGTACTAGGCGACTTCAACTACCCCTCTATTAACTGGATAAACTACTCATGTACCAATACACTTGCCCAACGTTTCCTGGAATTCATTAATTCCATGTCCTGGACCAGCTCGTTCTTACCCCCACTAGAAGTAACAACATCCTTGACCTGGTCATTACTAACATGGGCGACCGTTGCTCTACACCAACAGTCAGCTCCTTCCTGGTTAGATCTGACCATAAACTAATCACCTTGGAAATCCACATCCCTCCTACCCCCCCCCCCCCCCAGCAAAGGTAACCACCATGAAAAACTTCTCCAAAGCTAACTTTGGGATCCAAAAAACAGAGGTGGTTAACTTCACGGCACCCATGCAAATGGAGAATAGTTGCATGACTGCAAAATCATACACCAATGCACTGTACGAACATGCACATAAATGCATGGATCTCGCCATACCCAACAGAACCAGGACACACTCCTCCAAAGAAAGGAAGCCAATCTGGTGGTCCCCTGCCATAAACAAGCTCTACAACAGGACGAGGAAACTGATGCGGAATAAGGTGAAGTACCAAGACTGGAAAAACTCCCTTATCTGCCTCAGCAAAAAGTTGAGATCCCTCATGAAATCCTCTAAAGCTAGGTATGAAAATAAAATTGCGGCAGATAGTGAAGACAACCAAAAGGCCTTCTATAGTTACGTAAAGAATCTCCACGGCAATACCCAGATATGCTCTGAGCTACTGCACAATGATACCTCCTATACTGAGCCAACAGATATTGCCAGGATACTGGCAGACAGATTCCATGCCAACTTTACCCCCCCAGGACCAATCACGATACCAGTAGATTGCCAGGCACCAGTATTACTGCTTCACAGGTTAAAACAGCACTGCCCATGGCCAAGAATACAGCTTCTATGGGACCTGAAAATATCCCTGGTTGTGTTCGACATGAACTACAGAGTGAACTGGCACCTCACCTGTGTGCCCTGTTCAATCACAGCCTCACCTCAGGCTTTGTCCCTGCCGAATGGCGCATTGCTACAGTCATCCCTCTCCACAAAGGAGGAGCGAGTACAGACCCTGGAAACTATCGCCCAATTAGCCTAATGAGTCGGATATTCAAAGCAATGTAACGCATCATCATGGACCTAAAAAACAAGGATATAGGGGAATCTCCAAACTCTGGATCCCACACAGTTTGGTTTTGTGAAGGGTAGATCACGCCTGCTCAACTTTTTGAATTATTTGAGTCAGTCTCCAGAGCTATGGATGAAGGCAAGGTGGTTCATACAGCCTACCTTGATATGGCCAAGGCTTTTGATACCATTTCCCACTTGGGAAGCATAGAAAAACTCACTAAGCTTGGCATCAACCCCTATGTCACTAGGTGGGTTGCAAACTGGCTCACAGCTAAAACCCACAGTGTGAAAGTAGTTGACTCAAGTCAGACCGACTATTAGTCACAAGGGGAGTCCCACAGGGTTCGGTCCTGGGTCCTCTCCTGTTTGGCATCTACTTCTCTGAAGTCCAGGCCAACACGAAGGGACTCTGGCTGACAAAGTTCACAGAGGATTGCAAGTTGGGTGTTATTAACTCCCCAAGTGATGTTGACATCCTACAGAACAGCCTCAATGTGACCAACAAGTGTCAAAACCATGGCCTTAAGCTTAATGCCAAAAAATGTGTCATCATCCTGGTTCCCATGAATTACCACATTGATGGTAGTCCAATGAACACAGATGACAGCAGCCTCTCTTTTGACCACCACATTGCCACTGTGGTCAGAAAGTCCTACGTGGCAAATCTCATTACTAAGGGTTTTGCATCCAAGAAGAAAGAGGTCATTGTCTCCTTCTACTCTTCCCTCATTAGGCCAGTCATTGAGTACAATGCCCCGTTTGGCATGTACCTCACTAGACACCTGCAACAACTGGAGAGGCCACAAAAGTACCTCACAAAGAAGATCCTAGGCCTTAAACACTCGTCCTATATGGATAGACTCAAAAAACTCCAATTATTCTCTCTCATATCGCCTACTTGGAGGCAATCTCTGCTTGACTTACAAAGCCATGTCAGACCCAGCTCTGTTAGAAATGCTACATCTAAAGAAATTCCAATCCTTCCACACCAGATGCTCCAGAGACCTCAATCTCATTACCACAATTAACAGAACATGCCGGAGGGACAGGTTCATAACCCAGAGATTGCCCATGCTATGGGACAGACTTCCTATACAAGTCAAGCAGAGCACCTCGTGGACCCTCTTCAAGAGAAATCTTGATGAGTGGATGGGTAACAGAAAATTCGCCCCCGGGGATAACACCAGTGGCTCTACTCGACAGAGCCACTGGGAACTAAGGTTGTGTGGCACTATGCCAAGGTAATCCTATGGCTAAACTTGTAAAGGCCCAAGGGCCATTAACCTAGTACACACCTATGAACCTATGAAATGAGGGGAGGGAAACAGTGGATCTATTAGGCTGAAATTGCATGAACTTGGTTTTGTTAGGGTTCAAAATTAGTTGGGAATTAGTCAGCCATGTTTCAACTGCAGAGAATGAGTCTTGAACTATTACTTGAAGTTGTTGTAAGGAATGAGCAGCACATTATTATACAATCATTTGCATACTGCACAACAGAAGCGTGTAGGGTTGATGTGTGGAGGTTGTTAGTACACAGTGTGAAAAGCAGGGGGCCTAGGATAGATCCTTGAGGAACCTCAAAAGTAACAGGTAGAAGAGGAGACAGATTTTGTCGCCATTGCACTGCTTTGTTGGCAACCAGTTAGGTAGTCTTGGAACCGGGTTACAGTACAATGGGGCTCAGGATCAGACCAGAGTGTACTGTATTAGGTTTAGTGTGTGAGACCATATCAAAGGCCTTGGACAGATCGAGAAAAATGGAGGATACAAATTTGCCATTACTTCTGTGATGATTGACTAAGTTAGTGAAAGACATAAGAGCAGAGGTTGCAATGTGGTAGGATGAAATCCATGTTGAGTATTGGATAAAAAAGTTTGTTAGTAAGAAGTCCATTAATTGTGTGTGTATACATCTTCTCAAGGATCTTGGCTACGGGTGACAGAATAGCAACTGGCCGATAATTAGACAGTTCTGTTGAGCAGCCACCTCTGTGTAAAAGGAATAGAGTGAAATTTTCCAAATAGCAGGGACTCTGTGTTCGGATATGGATCTGTTAATAAGGACAGGTAAAGGATAGGCTATTGCATCACCAGCAATTTCAAGGTAGTCTGCTGGCAGTTTATCAGCTGCGAGGGTGGAAGGCCATAGTTTTTTTGAAGTAGTTTTCTTATGTCAGTTGAGACAGTTTTGTAAGGAGAAGGTGTTATTCTTTTGTGATGTAGGAAGAGCTGGAGTGTGGGTGGAGCTGAAACTGTTTAGTGAAGTATAGATTAAATTGGAAGGCTATGCTATCTGTACTGTTAGGAATAGATAGGGAGGGTGTAAGGGCATTACCTCATGACAGTATGTTGCTTATGGCTGTCCAGAACTTTTGTGGGTTATTTGGGAATTTTCTTTGATTATTATGATAGCAGTTTTTGACTAGTCTCTTTGCATTATTTCTAAGCTCATGGTATACCTGTTTAGCAGCTTGAGATCTAATTTTGTGCCACTGATCCTTTTTTCAAGGGTTTCTCTCTCGTTTTTGGTAGGGATCTGGGTTTCTTTTCTTAGCCATGGGGCAATGTTAGCTTCTGGGAAGAGCTTGTATGTTCAAGATGTCTAGGAAAGTAGAGGTGAAATATTTAAGAGCATCTCCCTAGGAGTAGTGCTTAAGTGGTGCCCAACTGAAAAGTTTGAGAGTGGATATGAAGTGTTGGGGGTCAACGTTTGTTTTTGTTCGTTATTTGATGGCAAGCAGTCTGTTTTGTTGGATTTATTTGATGCCTGATCAGAAATATAGGGAGACAGCCACAGTGTGATAAGAGAGCTAATCTATTTGTTAAAATCCAATCAAGGATGGACTGCCTATTTGATGACTTGTCACTCAATCATAGTGGGTGCTTGAATGATTTGGGTGAAGCCATGGAGGTTGATGTGATTAGTGGGGTTTTGGGAGTTGATAGTTAACCAGTCTAAATTTTAATCACCCATGATTACTGTTTCCGGGGACAGTGTTTGAGGACCAATGTAGTACTGTTTCTAAAAATCCTCCAAAAACTTGTGATAAGAAAGACCAAAGGCACCTTTGGTCTTTATCATAAATCTTTGGAGGATTTTTTTTTTTTTGGTGTTTTTATCTGCCTGGTCGTTTGGGACTGTATTAGATTGTAGTACGTTTTCTACCACTGAAAGGTTGTTTCCGGGGGGGTATATAGCTTCCTATTATATTTACATATTTGTTTGTATTAATTTTTAATCTTGTAAAAATCACTTCAGCATGATCAAGGGGGGGGGGGGGGCTTTATTTTATATGGATTCCACAGTGAGGTTATTTTTAAATAAAAAAGGGTATTCCGCCTCCCTACTTGCCCCTTCTGTCTGTTAGTATAATATTGTATCCAGGTGTGAAAGAATTTCATTATTCCTAATATCAGGTTTTGGTTTCAGTTATTAGAATAATATCTGGTGAATACAAAGAGAAAGTGGCGTGTAGTTCATGGATTTTGTTAGCGATACTTCTGATACTGATGTTTAAAAGTAAGAGATCACTTGGCTTTCTAGGGTGGTTTGATAAACTCTTTGGATAGTTGATTGGTTGGAGAGGAAGGATGTTCTGGTGAGTTTTAGGTCTGGGGTTTGTGTGGATGTCTCTGCTGAGAGCTAGTTTAGATGCTATATTGATTAAGGTATTTAGGATTTTAACTACATATCTGTTGTATTTCAGTAAGACTTGAGGGGATTTGTAGTGAGGTAGTAGTGTGGAAGGTGTTAGTAGGATGGATGTTGTGTTATAATTTGAGGGGGACGTTGAATTTCATAACATTGAGACCATAATATTGAAAATTCAAAACATTGAAAACTCAGAACACTGAAAGTGTGCTTCATAACATTGAAAACTATATTGCACAAGTAAATAAGATCGCGTCCACCTACACCACCACCTAACAAACACTTTCTATGTTTCTGCAGGAGGGCATGCCCCCCTGTACCCCATACTCCTGTAAATTAAATACACCAACTCCAAGATCGCACTACAGTGGAAACAAGTTAATTTCTTAACTTTAGTGTATGGTGACTGTGAAACAGTGAGGTTAGGAAATAAACTTTTTTCCACTGTAGTGCAATCTTGGAGTTGGTATATTTAATTTATGGGGAGGTGGGGGGGGGGGGCAGAGGCCCCCCATGGGGTGCAGGGGGGCTTGCCCCCCCTGCAGAAATGTAGTAGAAAGTGTGTTAGTTAGGTGTTACAGGTGGGAGAGGATGCTATTTACATATACATTGAAGTTTTCAATGTTATAAAGCACACTTTCAATGTTTTGAGTTTTCAATGTTTTGGGTTTTAGATGCTTTGGTCTCAATGTTATGAAGTAGACCCTTTGAGGGGGATATGAAAATGCTTTTCTGTCTATCTTTTCGTGAAAAGGGGTAGTGTGACTGTATACTGAATCATTAAAATTGATGTGGTAAGAGGTAAAATGTGTAGCTATTGACATTATTATTAGAGCAGCAGTAAGTAGGGGTAAGATTGTTTTTTAGTAGTGGTAAGAAACAGATAAAAAGTACTTTGTGGGGTTTTTTTGTTTGTTTTATGGTTTTAGTATTGCTGTGTGTCCAGTTTTGGTAGGATTAATTAAGGAGTGCAGTATTTTAAATCAGTTAGTGTTTGATTGGAAAATAGGGGTTGTGGGAGTGGTCAGTGTAAAATAAATGTAGGCATAGTGAGGTGGGTGGGAAATGGAGGTGAGGCTGGTGAATGGAGCGAGCTGAACTAGATGGAGGCAGACAGAAGAAATACTATTAATGGACATGTAAGTATTGGCAGGTTACAGCAGGGCACTACCATAGCAGTAGAACTGAGAAAATGTCTGTAACAGATGTTAAGGAAGGATGTAATGAGCTAAGTTCTGGTACGCTGGTAAGGTAGCTACTGGCCACAGAACTAACGGTGGCTCTGGCAGGCAGGAACTGCAGAAGGGATGGTAGGCAAACACTGATTTCAAAGGAACGGAACACGACCAGCACAGTGTGGACATATGGGATAGAAGGACAGTACTAAGTGGGAAGGTGGTGAATGCAAATACAGAGGGGCTAGCTACTGTAAGGGACTGAGAGAGCAAGGACCAGGAGCGAAGATAAGAGTACAAGAAGTAAAGGGGGGGGGGGGTACACTAACTATTTGGAGTTGGAAGTACACTAATGCGGAAGGAGTAAAGTAGGCGTACGGCTCGGTGAAGTGCAAGCAAAATAACACTTATTGATATTTACAGGAATATGTTAGGATATAACATACATAAAGTGGATGACTTGTCGTAGAACCAGTGGGTCTGGTTTGGGAGGGTGTATTTGAGCTGCAGGTTAGCATTGGAATCCAATTGTTCAGCACTGTTGCAGTTGGCAAGGTGTGATTAACCTAAATTCCTATTGTGCACAGACCTGTAAAAAAAAACATTATAGTAAGATGCTTCTCCTGGACACCACAGGAAGGATTCTTGAGCAATAGCTCGGGAAGAAATAAAGCAAAAGTTTACTGAAATGCAAGACCGCTCTCATAGGAAAAACTTTCAGTTCACTGCTATCCATGAAAAAAAACAGAAGGATTAGACAGACAAAAAAGTTATGGCTCAGTGACTTAGGAAATGATCAGCAATAGCCAAAATGAAGACTGACAGAGCCCATGGGGTGTTTTTACAGTAAGCACCAGCTAAAAATATACCCAGGCAAATATTAGTAACATTTCAAATTTATGAGCTTAAGGAAAAAGTGCTATTGCAGCTATAGAGCAAGGTACAGGCTATGAAAATTGAACAAATCAAATTTATGCTGATCACGATTACTCAGGGACCACTAAGCAACAAAGATCTGAAATTTTTATCAGCTATTAGACTGTGTAGGCAGAAACGGCTGAAATTCAAGCTGACATATCCTGTGACTCAATAGGTCTTTCACCCAGACACTAAGACTTACCTAGCACATAAAGTGGCAATGACAGGTCTCCAGACAAGGAAGAGAAATGGATATACACAGCAGCAAGGCAAAAAAGAAGTGGAGAAGTCAAGTTAAGCAAGCAGACTACACAAGAGACTACCAACGAATACTCATTAAGCCATTGCCCACGTTTCAAAGGAAACTCCTGGACAAGAAGAGGAAAAGTCCAGGAACATCACAGAGTAAGGGACAGCCTGGAATGGACGTTTGGCAGATGTAGCAAATTTACAGACTGGCCTGATGAGGAGGTGAAACAAGAATAGACTACAGATGAGGAAATAACCCAAGCAAGCTACAAGGAAAAGTAAGACTTAAATTTGCCAAGTCCTTGGACATTTTATTAATATGTTTGCATCAGAATGAGACCACTGTTCAACTGTAGACCCAAGTCTATTTGCTCAATTCTGAGCAAAGCAAATTTTACATTTTCTTTTTTTTCAGAGAGTACATCACTTCCATAACCCTACTGCAGTACGTGTTGTCCATGGAGTTGGAGTTATGCACTAGGCTTCCACCTATAAACAGCAGAGAAGGGGCTTTCCCATACTGCACCATCATGTACATTAAGTGATTTGCGCTTTACCTGTACATGACATCTCTAAGCAAATACCACAGTGAAGACACAGTGAATGCCAGAAGTGTACCTTGCAACAAATAAATAATCCTCCTGACACCAATTTTAGTTTCACATTTGTTAACCGGTGTACTCTGGTTGGGCACAAAGGTCCCTTTTCAGCAGAGGCCTGGGAAGAAAAGCTCCAGTACATGCAGTACAATCAAAATGTTAAGTTATACAATAACAATGTTGGAGTATAATTAAAATAAATAAATTTACAATATCAATATAAATCAAATTGCAACTATACATACAGTAGTAAGGTTTTTTTACACTAATTACACTCTATACAGATACAGTTGACGTACAGTTGTGTAAAATCTTACCATAAAAGATAAATGTCCCTCTCTTCGCTGTACCAAAGCCTTTAGGGTTGCTTTAAGGTGCTCGGTACGTCAAACAATTGCCACTCACATAGCATAAGGCATAAAGGTGAAGTTTGGACGTACCACCCTAGGAACTGACAGCCTCAGTATGAACGCCAGTCCAAAGAAAAGAAAGGTAAACAGTACATCCTGAAGAGAAATGGACCGGGGGCATAGGGACGGAGTGAATACTGCAACAGTGAAATGGAACAATGTCTATAGTTATGGCAAAATTTTACACAACTGTACTACGTCCTTCCATTTCACTGTTGCAGTATTCGTTACAATAGGGAGAGTCAAAAAGCTCAGGAAGACAAAAGGGATGAAGAAGGACCATCAGAGCTCTCTAGGAAGCCATGAAGGATGGCTTTAGCAAAACCAGCTCTAACTCTGGAAATACATTCAACTTACAGTGCTTGGTAAAAGTATGCAGAAAAGTCCAGGCAGCTTCCTTAAAAATAGAGTTAGTATCCAAACCCTTAAGAAAAGGATCAGAAGCCACAGCTCTAGTAGAATGAGCCTTAACAGAAGAAGGAACTCTTACTATGAAAAGAACAAAAAAAAGAAATGGCTTTAGAAATCAAAGAAGAAATAGTCTGCTCGGACATAGCTAATCCTAAGGACCAAGAATGAAATGAAACAAAAAGCTGATCAGACTTCCTAATAGTGTGAGTCTTATCCAAATAAAATCTTAAGTTGTCTATACATATATGACATATGCAGCACCTCCTCACTGGCAGATTATGGACAAGGAAAAAAGGTGGGTAAATGAATAGACCGATTCAAGGACAACTCATTCACCACCTTGGGCATAAAAGGAAGATTAGTACTCAAGGATACCTTGTCCTTATGTAACACCAAAAAAAGACAAGCCATAATGGCCTGAAGCTCAGACAACCATCTGGCAGAAGTAAAGGCTAACAAAAGTCCCAAGAGCAATGTTGTAACAAAGCTGAAGTTGAAGGCTCAACAGTTGCCAGAGTCAATTTTTCCAAAACAAAATTAATTTCCAAGGGAGAAGGAACAGGCTTCCTTGCAAGGCTTAATATGAAGGACAGCTTTAAGGAATTGTTTAGCCTAAATCTAGAAACTAAAGGAGGAGATAAAGGCAAACAAGCAGAGACAGCTGATAAGTGAGCCTTAACAGAGGAATAAGCCACCCAGCACTGAGCAATTCTCACAAATGAGAACGAAAGAACATCCACAAAAAGTGGATGCAGGTTAAGAGGGAGACACCAAAAAGAAAATTTATTCCATTTAGAAGAGCAGGACTTCCTAGTATTGGGGTTCCTGGCCTCCTGCAGGACGCTAAGCATGTCCTCAGAAAAAAGTTGTCTATGTGGAATAATAATCTTATCACCCAGAGAGTCAGTTGAAGAGTGGACAAGTGAGGATGGATGAGAGAGCCCTTGTCTTCTGTGAATAGGTCTACCCTGTGACAACTACTCTTGGCTAAATGCAGAAGAGGGAACCGATGCTGTCTGGGCCAAAAGGCAGTCATCAACAAGATTTTGTAGGCATCCTGTTGAATTTTGCACAGGACTTTCAGAATGAGGGGAAGAGGAGGTTAAGCATAACGAAACACCTCCTTCCAAGAAAAATATAGGGTGTCCACTTTTCAAACAAGAGGACCTGGGACTCTGGCACAAAAAAAAAAGTATCTGTCTGTTCAGAGAGAGGCAAAAAGATCTATTAGAGGAATATCCAATGGTGGACAATGTCCAGAAACAGATCTCTGTAAACCATCCATTCATGGGATTGAGTTAAGAACCTGCTCAGTATCTGCTACAATGTAAACAGTCTGAAGAGTCACTTGATACTGAATAGCAAGCTCCCACACTAGGAATGCCAACCAGCAAAGATGGAAAGATATTGTTCCCTCCAGTTAGTTTACATACCACATCACAAAGAGAAGATGAAAGCCTGAATAACCACGGATAAAGACAACAAACTATTAAAACACAAGGCAGGCGGAATTCCGAACTCACAACAGTAACACCCACAGTCCAGTATTCCTTAACGCAGTTTTATTCCTTAAAACAAACAAAAGCGTTTTCGCTACGGACTCGTAGCTTCCTCAGAGGTTAGTGCAAACAGTTAATACAATAAAAAAACTTCCTTATAACACACAAACTCTGATTAAAGGAAGTGACGAAATTTTTAATTAATTATTCTTTCATCTAGCCACCTTTTTAAAGATACAAAAGGTTAAAAAAAAACCTATTTAAATTAAGATACAATACATTGAAAATGTATAACATCCAACATACAACACTCAAAGCATTTTTCAGAATTCAGCTAATATATAATAATAATACCAAATAAACATATTTTAAAAAAATTATTTGTGTCCTAAGTGTTATATAGACTATATATACTACTTTAAAATGTCAATTACCGTAAATAACTACGTAATTTTAAAACTGGGGTTATATTACAATTTTCATTTAAACCGGGAGACTTGAAAGCATCTAGGGTCAGTTGCCACTCAAGCTCCCGGTTTTCTAAGATAAGCGATGTTGGACCACCCCTGATCTCACCCGGCACATGATCTATCCCCATAAATAAAAACGTATGTCCAGGGTGTGCACAAGTATGTTTTGCTAATGCGTTTTCTTCTTTATTTTTTCTAATTGCGTAGGTATGTTCATATATTCTTTCACGGACTTTTCTGTCCGTTTTACCTACATAAAACGCTGTGCAACATTCGCAGAAAGCAATGTATACCACCGAAGTGGTTTGACAATTGATTTTATGGTGGATTTTATATTTTTTATTTCTAATACTGAATGAGTTGCCAACTTTAATATATTTACAATAGTTGCAAGCTTCACATTTAAAAGTTCCTTTTTGTCTACAAAATGAATCACTTTTAACTTTTCTTTGTAGAATCTCTTTTAAATTGCTTGCTCTCCTGTAAATTATATTAGGACGAGAACCAAATTTCTCCAACAATAAAGGCGAATCAGAAATAATTTTCCAATTTTTTACAATTATCGATCTAATCACATCTGAATCCATGGTAAATGTTGTAACAAAGCTTAAATTAAAAGGTGTGCCACTGTACTCATCTACATTCACTACGTCTGTTGTTTCTACAAGTAGGTTTTCAAAATTTTCCGTTTGGTTAAAAATAGAAAGGTGTTGGTTAAGTAAAGGCTTATAAAATCCATTTAGTCTTTTTTGACTAACTTCCCATATTAGGTCTTCGACCAAGTTGACTGGGTAACCCCTATTTACGAATAGTTGTTTTAAAAAAGTACATTCTTTTGTAAAATTTTCATAAGTACTACACATCCTACCAGCTCTAACTAGTTGACTTTTGATTATTGACCGTTTTTGTCTAAATGGGTGTAAGCTTGAAAAATGTAAAAAGGAGTTAACATATGTAGGTTTTCTGAAGACTGTAGATGTAAATGATTTCTTTTCTAGGTCCTTTTCTAATTTGACATCTAAATAGTCAATTTCTTTTGTGGAAAACTTGTATGTGAATTTTAGAAATGGTGTTGTCTCATTAATAGTATCCACAAAATGACTGACCCATTGATCGTCTTCACGCACAAGGATAAAGATGTCATCAAGGAACCTAGTGTAGAAAATGATATTCCTCATCAAGTCATTGTTGTTAAACACATAATGTTTCTCCCAATACGCTACAAACAGGTTCGCAACGCTGGCTCCACAAGGGGAGCCCATTGCTACACCTTGTTCTTGCAAAAAGAACTCCTTGTTAAACATGAAGAAGTTCGATGTTAGTACTATGTCAAGCATTTCTGTAACTAAATCAATTTCTGATCTAGAAGCCCCTAGTTCCTTCAATAACAGGCCAATCCATTCCACCGCTTCCACATGTGGAATGGAAGTGTATAGATCAATTACATCGATGGTCAGAAGGTTGTTACTAACATCAAAGGGAATGTCATTAATGTTGTTTAAAAATGTCCAAGAATCTTTACATATACACGAGACACCCCTGATGTATTTTGTTAAAATATTATCGATCACCTGTGAGCAATGGTAGGTAATAGAAGACCGTGCATCAATCAAGGCCCTCATAGGGGGATCCTGCACATTTTTATGTATTTTAGGGATCCCAAACATGACTGGCACTTTTGATGGAACTATGTCAATGTAATTGAAGGTATTTAAATCAATTTTACCTTCCAAAAAGAGATCCCTAAAATAAGATCTAGTACGTCTTTGTGCAGTATTAACTTCACTTAAAGATACCGGTTTATATGCAGGGCTATCGAGGGTGGTCTTCATTTTGTCTACATATTGGAACTCATCAAATACGACAACACCTCCACCCTTGTCCGGCTTAATAAACCTGACAGGAAGGCCAGTGAGGTAGTGTAGTCCCATTTGTTGCTCCTTTGTGATATTAAACTTAGTATTTTTATACTTATTAGACTCTAATAGGGAATGTCTTAGATCCATTTCACAAATGGTTTCAAAAAAGTGTAAATCATTATGTACTGGGGGGTTGAAGACACTAGGCATCTTTAATTCACTAGTTACTTCACTACCCACATCGCCATATAGTAGTTTTAAATTTAACTTGCGCGTAAAACATTTCAAATCAATGATAGTTTTAGCGATGTTCCCTGAAGTACTAGGAATAAAGGTATAACCTAATGCCAATAGTTCAACCATTTCATTATCAATATTGACACTCGAAAAATTATATACATTAAAGTCATTATTTTTGTTCTTTACAATCTTAGGTAAACAGTCTTCCTGGACAATGTCAGTATCAACAATGGAACCTGTTGTCATCTGTTCCTGTTGTTGAAGGATGGTTTCCTGCGATTGCGTTGGCCTAAAAAACCTTCCTTATTGTTATAGCTAACAAAATTATTTTGGTTGTTTTTCAGTCTATTACTGCGTCTAAGACCTTGTTGAGTATTCTCTATTTGGTCGTCATGGATGTCATCTGTTCCATGATTGTTCTCATGAGTACCAACATATGAATTTTCTTCCTCTCTAGAAATCATAGCATTAGCATTAGATTCTGAAACAACCAAATGTGGAAAAGCTTTTCCTTGTTGGTAAGCTTGTCTGTCTCTACACAATTTTTTATCTTTATTACTCTTAAGCTTGGTAAGCAATGCATCTATGCTTACAAAGATGCGTTCGTAATCATACTTAAATTGTGAAAAAGCAGAATTAATTTTGATGACATTGTCCAAAGAATTGATTTCATCAGTCAAAGTTTTGATATGTAGGGAGTAATGTTTGACAATAGTGTTCAATAACTGCACACCTTGTTCTTGGAAAAGGGCTCTCAAGTCATTGTAAAAAACATCATCAGTTAAAAGACCTGATGGAGTAAAGTTGTTCCTAAGTCCCTTTGGAACAAGGTTTTCCATTATACACTGTTGGAAATAAGCTGATTCAAGTTGTAGTTTTCTCAATTTCAAAACTTTTTTATCTAACAGCTTTAAATTGTCTGTTAAATCAATACTGGGAAGCCCTAAGTTGCCACTATTGGACTTCCCAAATTGTACGTTAGAATTATTTCCAAACGTGAAAGCGCCTACATTCCCCATCCATTCAGAAAGGGAAAACGTGTTATTTGGTGTAGGATTACCTGTATTGGCATGCCTCAAGGTGTGCGCCGTTCCTGCAGGTCCATAAATATCGGTACTGTTGTCATTTTCACTAGTTTGAGTACGCTGTCCTGTTTGCGAAGCAGTGACTGTCCCGTAGCTCAAACTGGTTCCAGCATCCATGTTCGAGACATTCGACCCTGGTAAACGGAACGGTTGATTAACTGATGTACCTGGCATGCCGCTAACTACACCAGAAAAGCTCCTGCCGGAGCTCAGAACGGCGTCCATACCTGAGTTTGTGCTGTTTAACTCAGCTTCACGTTGAGGTTGTCCCGCAGGAATAGTCGTCGTACTACTTCCTGTATCAGGTCTCGGTAAAGTGTTGAATGCTGGCAAATTCAGCCCCACATTCGATTTTTCCTGCTGAATTAAGTCCATTCGGACATTAAGAAGATCAATCTTTTTAGACAAGTTGGCTAGAACGTTGGCAATATCCACATTGCCAATATTGTTGCTGTCTGCTTTAGTAGCAAAAATGTTAGGTGTATCCGGTGGAGACGGGGATCCGGATGCCATAAGTTCAAACCAAACAACAACGGAT
>NC_056750.1:422456216-422553716 GCF_019279795.1 Protopterus annectens
ACAGATTCGTTTAACTTGCTTCAGTCTAATATGGGCTTTCAGTCCCCTCTACTTTTTGGCACTAAAAAGAATCTTGAGTAAGTTCCGACTCCTATTTGGTCTGTGGGGACTTCTTGGATGACTCTTTTGTGGAGCAACTTTTGAATCTCTATAGTTGCTTGTTCCCTTAGATTGGGTGGAACATCCGGGAGTGTTTTGGTCTGTAGAACAGGTTTGGAAAAAGGGATGGAGTATCCTCTGGATATTATGTTTAGTACCCATTTGTCATTTGTGATATTTCGCCAAGCTTCTGGGTACATTGACAAACGTCCCCCGACTGCCTCCAGAGTAAAGCAGTCAGGCCTCCTTTGAGGAGTGCTGCTAAGGGCATCTGCGAAAGGAATCATGGTCACCCTGGTTTTGTGGGCCCCTACTGCCTCTGGGGCGGCGTCTACCATTACCTCCCTCTCTGCCCCTGGGGAAGGTATCACCCCATGCATCTTGGAAAATCTCTGGGATCTTTTGAACCACTTCTTTCTGCTCTTCTGACCTTTATGATAAGGTCATGAAGGCTCGGAAAAACGTACTCAAACAGCAGAGAGTTTCCCATCCTGCTCGCACTGGGTTAGAGTATCTTTTACTTTGGGTCCACCAAAGACTGAGGAACCATCGAAAGGGGCATTAGTAAAGGTAGACTTAAAGGGCTCTGCAAAATTGCACAAGTGCATCCAGGAACGTCACCCTAAGGGAAACTCCAGAACTCGCTGCCCTGCTCGTTCCATCTGCTGCATACGGTATGAGCCTCATGGAGGAGTTGACAATGGAATTTAAAGTGGACAGCTGGGAGGAGACCACCTCATTCACCCTATGCAGCTAATGAACCTCGTAGAGCATCTCCAAACTCTTTCAGGAGATCTCTTTGCAACCTCGTAAAATGGGATAAGTAGTTCAACGATCGCAGTGAAAGTTGCTGAAGAAATTATACGCTTCCTGTATCTGTCCATAGTTAGAGAATCTTTATTCTGAGGATGAACAGACGAGGAAGTCTCTGCAAGTTCTTTCTTTGTGGCTGCTGCCACCACCATAGCATCTAAAGGTACTACCTTTGCTAGAAATTCCTTGCCCAAAGGAGCAGACAAAAATTTGTTTGGACTCCAAGGGACCAGTTCCATAGTGTCGGGTGACTCCCACGCCTTTCGACTAACCAGGTTTATTAGTTCATCGAAAGGCAGAGACACCCAGGAGGCTGAAGGCTGAAACCCAAAAGCCTTCAGGTACACTGACTCCTCATCAGAAGGAGTGGTGGTCTGCCAGCCACCTCTTTGCTTGAGGATCTCTAGAATAATCTACAAATGATATATCATCAGAGGATGACCGTGGGGACCCTTCAGACTCATCGAGGTCAGGGTCTGATCTGATGGACTCCTCTGGGTAGTCAACATGCTTCCTCTTGCATGTTCTCTTCCGAGGTGGCTCCTCAGAAGAATATTCTGGGGAGGCCTCGGATGAGAGGGGTTCAGTCCAGTGGGGGATCCTGAGACTCAGGGTCTCTGCTGTCTTGAGGCATGGGTAGTGCTGAGACAGTAGCTGGTGCTTGGGGGGACGAGTACTGGTATCCTTCTGTGGTGCTGAATGGGTAGACAATAAGCTCCTCATCAGCTCAAAGGCAGATCTTGCCAGCTCGTAAGACTCCCACAGCTCCGAGAAGACAGAGAAAGGCAATGGAGCCAACGAGATTGGACCAGAGACTGATGTGGGAGCCTAGCTAACCCAAGCTGACACTCCGAGGGGTAAGATCGGGGCCAACCAGGGAACACCAGGCTCCCAGACTCACCGGATGGTGCCAAGAGAGTCGGAGCAGATGTTGGCTCCGTGAACACCAAAGGGGGTCCCAGAACCAACAGGTCCACAGTAAGTGGTACCAAGCACTCCAGCTCCGAAGGACCAGCTTGCCTCGGAAGAGTAACACTGGGCACAGCAGGCTCTGAAAAAAAATGGGTGGGAGCAGAGAATAATTTGGTCAGCACTGGTGACTTGAGGAGTCTACACACCACCAGTTCCACGTCATCTGATAAACTTCTTGTACACCTGGAAGATAGGGAAGGAGATCGAGACCTATGGAGGATTAGCGATCTCAAGGTCAGAGAAACCAGCAAAATTTCAATGGACCGGCACTGAGTGAAGGTATCTTGCGGCTCCGAAGGCTTTGGAGCTGAAGTACCAGGCCTATCAACCAAAAGGACTTCTGACAGCTCCGAGGACTGTGGAGCCGAGGAAGTAGTGGCCTTTGAAATTTTAGGGAGTTTGACTGGTAGCTCTGACTAAGCCAATGTAGCCGGAGATTGTTTTTTGTGAGATTTATCCTTTTTAGAGGTTGAAGAGGAGGAGGAAGAGCTATGAATGGCTTCCTCAAAAGAAGGCTTTAAGAGCCCTTTTAGAATGAACTTGTTTCTTCTTTTCTGAAAAACTCTAGCACTAAATGAATGACAGAAGGTGCAGCCTTTCTTGGAGATGAACAGCACCAAGGCAATAAGCACAAACATGTCCATCTGTGATGGACATTTTATGCGAGCAATTTTGACATTTTTTAAAGCCCGAAGGCTTATGTTCTCTCTCTTATTGGTCTTTAGACATTTTCCAAAATAAGAACCTAGAGGCTATAGCAAAAAGACAACCACAAACATCTGTTAGCTAAGACTAATATGCTAAAGGTTACTACAGACAATACAAGGAGCAACAACGAGGGAAAGAAAATTAGAACCTCTAAAACGGTTCTAATATCCACACAAAACAATAAAACAGTACAAGCCCTCCAACGTAAACAGGCCTATAGCTCTCTAAATTAAAACGAGCTATGAAGACGCACACAATGAACAACCACTACATGGGATACCAAAGGGGCCTAAACAGCGATGGCAAAGGCCTTGCTTAGGGGGGGGGGGGGGGGGGAAGTATCACTATTTAACAAAAAGCAGCAAAGAGACAACAATATAAACCTAGTAATAATAAAGCTAAAAATATGCAAAAATAGCAAGTTTTGACAAAGGTAAATAGAAAAATATATCACAACTTAGTCACGGCCAAGATGAGCGCATCCAACCACAAAGCGGCAAACAAGATAGTATAGTTGTGTACACTTACCATAAATGTAGATGTTAGAGTCTATTCACTGTTGCAGTCATTACATTTGGGGGTTTATCTGCTTGCAGGTAGCCCTCAGTGGGCCTGATTATCAAAGTCTTGGGAATTGTGTTGGTTGCTGCCTCATCTTCCATGACGTCAGGTAGTCTGGGGTATAAAGCATGCAGCGGACGCCATTACAGCAGTTTTTCTTGCCCCAGATGTCAAGTGCCCCCATAATGGGAAGCAATTAAATATAAGGTTACACCTCCAACAAAAAGCAAATACACCAGAAAGCTTAAGTATAGTAAACAAGAAGAGAGGTATAGCCAATAGAAGTCAGAGGGCTGGAGGGAGGGTAACCAGGACTGCAACAGTGAATACACTCAAACATCTACATTTCTGGTATGTGTACACAACTTTATTATGTTCTTCGTGTTTCACTATTGCAGTCATTACATTTGGGTAGATTCCCAAAGCTAAGTAAGGGAGGAGGCAGTTATTGAGCATTCGGACTAGCTATTAGGCCTTGCAAGCCTGCAGTGGCAAAACCAGCTCGGGATTTAGAAAAAATTGGCAAGTAGTAACGCTTGGTGAAGATATGTACAGAACTCCAGGTAGCAGCTTCTAGGATGTCCCTGGTAGGAACACCTCTGAGAAAGGCTGAAGAAGTAGATGCAGCCCTGGTGGAATGAGGTCTTATCCCCCGTGGGGTAGGTTTTCCATGGTGCTTAAAGCAAAAAAGAATGCAATGGCCTACGCACTTAAAAATGGTTAGCTTTGAAATAGCCTTCCCCTCTGCCCCTGCAGCAAAGGCAACTAGCAGCTGTTCAGACTTCCTGAGAGGCTTTGTCCTGTCTAAGTAAAATCTAAGTTGTCTGTGCACGTCCAAAGAGTGCAGTATTTGTTCTCCTTTGTTTTGTGGATTAGAAAAGAAGGTTGGCAAATGAATGGACTGACCAAGGGCCACACTGGATACCACCTTGGCCATAAAGTAAGGATTGGTCTTGAGGGACACCCTGTCCGCATGAAAGATGAAAGGTTCCACTGCCATGAGGGCCTGTAATTCAGACACCCTTCTTGCTGACGTGATGACTAGAAGAAAGGCCGTTTTCCAAGAAAGGAATTTCAACTCCGCAGTTGCAGCTGGGTCAAAAGGAGGTAGAGTGAGCTTTTCCAATACAAAGTTAAGGTCCCAGGCAGGAGTAGGAGCTCTCCTGAGTGATCTTAAATTTTTGGCCCCTCTGAGGAACTGTTTCAGTAGGGGGTGAGAGAAGAGTGGTGGCTCAGTATTATAATGTGCTGAAATGGCAGATGCATGAATTTTAATGGAAGAGAAGGAAAGGCCCTTGTGAAGCATCTCTGTTAAGTACTGAAGAATATGCGGTAAACTGGGCACTGTTGTGCCCATCCCCTGAGTCTGGCTCCAGGAACAGAATCTTTTCCACTTTTCAGCATAGGATTTTCTAGTACTAGGCCTCCTTGCCTCCAGGATGACATCCAGCACTTGTTTGCTGAGGGATGGTACAAGAGAACCCAGGTAATTAGCCAGGCTGCCAGGTTCAGGGTTTGAAGCTGGGGGTACAGAATCTGGCCCACCTGCTGGGACAGTAGGGAAGGAGTCTGAGGCAGGTGCCATGGTTCCAGTAGTGACATGCCGTGCAAAAGGGGGTACCCAGTGTTGCCGTGGCCAGTCTGGTGCAATGAGCATTGTCCTTGGTTTGTCCTGTTTGATCTTTAGTAAAACTTTCTATAGGAGAGAAAAAGGGGGAAAGGCATAACTGAGAGGCTTTCCCAGGTAAAGTACAGGACATCCACTTCCCAATCTTGGCTGTGGGGAATCTTTGTGCAGAATTTGTCCAAAGGGAAGTTCTGAGGGGAGACAAACAGGTCTATCTCTGAGCTCCCCCATTTGTTTCTCAGAATTTTGAATATCTTTGGCTCCAGTTTCCATTCGTGTGGGTCCATGAGATTTCTGCTCAGGTCTGTCAGTGTGTTTATCTTGCCTGGCAGGAACTGAGCTTATAGGTGCACTTGGTAGCTCGAGGCTGTGTTCCACAGAGCCATGGCTAGTCTGCAGAGGGGTTATGAGTGGGTTCCCCCTGCTTATGTACCACATAACAGTGGTGTTGTCCGTCTTTACCAATAATTGTTCTGGAAGAAGGTGGTCCTTGAAGGCTGTCAGAGAATTCTGTACAGCTAACATTTCTGTTTGATTGATATGCAGGTGCATTCGACTCAGGTTCCATTTGCCCTGAATGCACTGCCCTGCCAAGTGAGCCCCCCCCCCATGCATAGTCTGATGCGTCTGTTGTTAGGGGCTGGGCAGCAGGGGGTAGAGTGAATGGCAGCCCCTTGTTGTGGTGGCAGGCCTCTGTCAACCAAAGGAACTCTGTCTTTATACAAGGAATGATGGGAATCATTGATTTCAGGTCCTGAAAATGTTGACACCATAGGCTTTTTAGATACCACTGTAGTTTCCTCATATGCAGTCTTGCATATGGAATTAGTAGAATGCAAGAGGCCATGAACCCCAGGGCTTGCAGTATTTTCCTTGCAGATAGCTGGGTCTTTGTGGCCAGTTGTTTGAAGTAGGCTGTCGAATAAACTTGTTTCTCTGGTGTGAGGTAGGCCATCTGGGAAGTTGTATTCAAGCTTGCTACCAGGAATACAATTTGTTGGCAGGGTACTAAGTGAGACTTCTTTTCATTTATGGTGTACCCCAGTGAGGTTTAGCAGTTTCTTTACAAATGCCAGATGATTTAATAGTATGTCCTGGCTTTCTGCCTGAATTAGACAATCGTCCCGGTATGGGTATATTTGAATATTTCTTTGCCTGCAGAATGCAATGACTGGAGCTAAGCACTTTGTGAATAACCTGGGCGCAGTAGATAAGCCAAAGGGCAGTGCAGAGAAAGTACAGTTTTGTACCTACCATAAATGTAGATGTTCGAGTGCTAATACAGCTGCAGTAATCACAGATGGGTTTTCAGCCGTCAGGCGGTCCCTCGGTCGGCTGAATTCCAAAGTCTTGGTCCGGCGTCGGTTGTTGTCGCTTACTCTTCTGACGTCAGGAAGGCCAGAGTATATAAGACACAGCCAACGCCATGTTCTTCAGTCTTTCTTGCCCCAGATGTCAGGTGCCCCCAAAAGGAAGGCAATACATAAGTAAAGCTTATCCACATATGCGAGGAATGCAATGTAATGCAAAATCAGTGTAAGCAAGCAAATAAAACATAGCAGGATAACCCAGTCAGGTGGTATGAAAAGGTTGTTAGGCCCCATGCCTTTCCCAAGACGGGAAGGAGGGAGGGAAACCTGTACTGCAGCTGTATTAGCACTCTAACATCTACATTTATGGTAGGTACAAAACTGTACTATGTTCATCGTGCATACAGCTGCAGTAATCACAGATGGGTAGAGTCCCAAAGCTATGCATAGGGTGGTAGGTACTATGAGGAACTGGGTTGAGCCAGAATGCCCTGCAAAACTTCATCGTGCATATAGCTGCAGTAATCACAGATGGGTAGAGTCCCAAAGCTATGCATAGGGTGGTAGGTACTATGAGGAACTGGGTTGAGCCAGAATGCCCTGCAAAACAGCAGTGGCAAAGCCTGCTCTTGTTCTGGAATATAAGGGCAGGTGGTAGTGTTTTGTGAAGGTATGTACAGAACTCCAAGTGGCTGCCTCCAAAATATCCTTAAGTAGGCACACCTCTGAGGAAGGCTGTAGAGGTGGCTGTGGCCCTGGTGGAGTGAGATCTGATACCAGTAGGGACAGATTTCCCATGATAGTAGTAACAAAATCGTATGCAGTGGCCAATCCACTTGGAAATGGTCTGTTTGGTAACTGGTTTCCCTTGAGCCCCTACGGCGTAGGACACAAAAAGTTGGTCTGATTTCCTGAAGGACTTTGTTCTGTCCAAATAGTAACGTAGCTGCCTATGGATGTCTAAAGAGTGAAGCAGCCTTCCCCCTTTGTTTTGAGGGTTAGGATAAAAGGTAGGAAGGTGTATGGCTTGGTTTAAGGCTACCCTGGATACCACTTTAGGCATAAAAGATGGGTTGGTAAGGAAACCCTATCCTGATGGAAGATGAGGAAGGGCTGCACCGCCATGAGGGCCTGTAGTTCAGAAACCCTACGAGCTGAAGTGATGGCCAGAAGGAAAGCTGTTTTCCAGGACAAATATTGTAGATCTGTTGAAGCAGCAGGTTCAAAGGGAGGCAATGTTAATTTTTCTAGAATGTAATTAAGGTCCCAGGCTGGTATTGGTTGTTTCCTTGGAGGTCTTATATTCTTAGCCCCTCTGAGGAACTGCCGTAAGAGTGGGTGTGAGAATAAAGGAGGATCCGTGTTAAATTCTGCAGAAATGGCTGAGGCGTGTATTTTAATTGAAGAAAATGAAAGTCCACTGCTCAGCAGTTCAGCTAGGTACTGTAAAACCTGAGGCAAGTTCAATTTTCTAGGGTCCTGTCCTCTTTTCTCATTCCAACAGCAAAACCGCTTCCATTTTGCGGAGTAAGCTTTTCTAGTAGATGGTCTTCTGGCCTCCAAAATGACATCCTGCACCTCCTTGGAGAGTAAAGTTTGATGTGGTGTTAAGGAATTTTCCATGCAGCGAGGTTGAGTGTTTTCAGCTGACTGTGAAGGGTTTTGTAGTTGTTCTGCGTCAGCAGAAGAGGTATTAGAGGCAGGGACCAGGGAGGAGTATGTGTTAGGCTCCTCAGGAGTGGATACCAGTGTTGCCTTGGCCAGTCTGGAGCAATCAGTATCATCCTCAGTTTGTCTGTTCTTGCTTTCAAAAGCACCTTGGACAGAAGAGGCAGAGGTGGGAATGCATAAACTGTCCATGTTGTCCAACTGAATGAAAGGGCGTCCACTTTCCAGGCCTTTGGATGGAAGGTCCTTGAACAAAACCTTTTCAATTGATGGTTCCTGTGGGAGGCAAAAAGATCTATATCTGGCCTCCCCCATGCTTGGACTATCTCCGTAAACACCTGTGGATGTAGCTTCCATTCGTGTGGATCTGTCATATTCCTGCTCAGAGTGTCTGCCAGTGTGTTTTCCATCCCTGGCAAGTACTGTGCTTGAAGTTCGATTTGTCTTTCCAGAGCCAAGTTCCAAAGAGTCATGGCTAGTCTGCACAAGGGGTATGAGTGAGTTCCTCCTTGTTTGTTTATGTACCACATTACTGTGGTGTTGTCTGTTCTTATGAGCAATTGTCCTGGATGCAGGAAGTCCTTGAAAGCTGTAATTGCATTTATTACTGCCAGCATTTCTTTTTGATTGATGTGAAGGTGCTTTTCCTTTTGGGACCATCTGCCCTGAATGCACCTGTCCTTCATGTGCACCCCCAGGCGTAATCTGAGGCATCTGTGGTTATGACTTGTTTTGCTTGAGGCTTGCAGAATGGGAGGCCTGTGTTTACTTGATATGCTTGGGCCCACCATAGGAATTCCTTTTGTAGACATGGAATTATTGGAATAATTGCTTCCAAGCTGTGACTGTGTTGAGACCATACATTTTTTAGGTACCATTGAAGTTTCCTCATATGCAGCTTTGCACACGGGATTAGAAGAATGCAAGATGCCATGAATCCCAGAGCCTGCAGGATTCTCCTTGCAGTAAGCCTGGTACTTTTTGCTAGTATTTTGAAGTACTGAGATAATTGCCCTTGTTTTTCTGGCGTAAGGTATGCCATCTGGGTGTTTGTGTCCAAGCTGGCACCCAGGAAGGTTATTTTCTGAGAAGGTGTTAGCTTTGATTTCTCCTTGTTGATGGTGTATCCCAGAGAAAGCAGTAACCGTGTCACATATGCCAGATGTTCCAGTAGTATATGTTTGCTGTCCGCTTGGATCAGGCAGTCGTCCAGATAAGGGTAAATTTGTATCCCTTGAAGTCTGCAATAGGCAATCACTGATGCCAGGCACTTGGTGAATACTCTGGGTGCAGTAGATAAGCCAAAGGGCAATGCAGAGAATTGATAGTGGATTGAACCTGCAAGAAATCTGAGGTATCTTCTGCAGCTTTGTCTGATTGGGACATGCAGGTATGCCTCCTTGAGGTCCAATGTTACCAGCCAAAACTCCTTGCCCAGCATGGGAAGAAGTTGCTGTAATGTGAGCATCTTGAATTTTGGTACGAGTAGAAATGTGTTTAGGATGGATAAGTCCAGAATGGGTCTCCAGTCTGTTCCTTTTCTTGGTACCAGGAAAAGTCTTGAATAAAAACCTTGACCTTGTTGGTGCGTAGGTACCTTTTGTATAGCCCTCATGTTTAGGAGCTTTGAAATTTGCAGTTGTGCCTCTACCCTTTGATTTTGTGGTAGGTTTGGCATGCCTCTCATTTTTGGAAGAGTGTGAAATTGAAATTTGTAGCCTCTGTTTATAATGTCCAGTATCCATTTGTCTGTTGTGACAATATGCCAATTGCTTGCAAATAATGCTAGTTTCCCTCCCAAAGGCGCTGCCAGCTGAGACTTGCTTGGCATGGAAATGAGGGAGTCATTGGGTTTGCTTCCTGTACTGTTGTGCACTGTCTTCACCACCTCTTGGTGCTGGAGATTGCCATTGTCTGCCTCTATATGACCCTTGTGATTGCCCTCTGCCCCTTCCGCATCTGTATCTGCCTCTTTGGGGCTTGTCAGTGGCTGGAAAGGACCAGTTTTTTGAAGGCCAATTCCTGCTAAATCATGATGGCTGGACCTGTAAGAAAGCTTTGACAGTTTGCATAAATTTGGCTTTTTCTTCCATTTTTCGTAGTATATCCTCAGCATTAGTACCAAAAAGTACATCCTTTTGTAAAGGTGCATCAAGAAGTTTAGCTTTCACATGATCAGGCAGATTTTGTTCCCTAAGCCAGGCATGTCTGCGAATGACTGATCCTGTAGCAGCCGCTCTACTGGAGGCCTCTAGGGCATCATAACCACATTGCAAAGTGTGTTTACCCACTTGTTCTGCACTATGCATTATATCCTGTAACTCTTAAATCTGGCTGTTCAGGTTGAGACATTTTGTTTTTTAATTGTGATAACAGGAACTGTTGATATTTAATCATATGAAACTGGCAGTTTAAGGCCCTCATGGCTAGGGTGGCAGAGGTATATACCTTCTTACCCCACCTTTCTAGAGATCTAGATTCCCTTTCTGCAGGAAGTGGATTCTTGGCAGTGGAGGCCTTTATTCCCTTAGGGCCTTGTGAAATGGTTTCAGGGTCAGCATTATGGCCTTTGTAGAGAAATTGGTGAGAACTGGGTACTCTGTAATATCTATCAGGCTTTACTGGTGCAGGAGGCAGTGAATCAGGATTAAAACAAGCCTCCGAATAGACATCATCCAGTACCTCCAAAACAGGGGGTATAGCCAGAGGTCTGTGCTGAGGTAACCAAAGAAATTCCCTAAGTCTTTTCTTGGAGTCTGAAAAGTCTTGGCCTTCCCAATGGAAGTGTTCCCTCAAGGTGTGCAAGGTTTCCCCAAAAGAAAAATCCTCAGGGGGGGATACAGAAGGAATGGACTGTTCTGCATCCAAATCCTCAAAAGGAGAATAAGAGTGTTCCTCTGCATCAGAATGCTCTGATAAAATGGATCCCTGATCAGAAGAGGGGGATTCTTCCTCCACTCTGGGTCTCTTGTCAGGAGGGGGCTGAGAACCTCTGATAAGAGTTATTAGATCCTCAGCCATTTTAAGCATCTGTTTCTTAGGCATGGGTCCAGGAGATGGGCCTTGAGCAGCAGGCCTAGTGTGATGCCTGGCTGCTTTGGATTTAGTAAAGGCCTTAATAGAAAAAGAAGATGAAGGCCTAAATACACCATGGGTGGATGTAGATCTGTCCACATTAGTAGGCTCAACATAAGCTGGGGCTTCGGTTGTAGTCTGGGAAAGGGCCGATGACCCAGCGGTCTCGGGTACAGAAGACACCGCCAAGGAGTGTCGCCGGTAGTCAGGGACTGCAAAGGCGTCTCGCTGAGAACCGGACCACGTGAAGCCTGTTTCGCGTGGTGTCGGTGGAGACCGCGGGCCTCGTGATGTCGGTCCTTTTCCTTGCGTTTTTTGGATAAAACGGTAGTCTGAGTGTCCGACGACATTTTATAGTCAAAAGCTTTACCAAAATAGTGTTGGGCGAACTCCGCCCGACGCTTGATAGTGCGTTTATTGAATGTAGCGCAAAAGCGACAGCCCGAGACGTCGTGGTCTGGGCCCAAACAAGGTATGCAAAGGGAATGGAAATCCTTATGCGGTATTTGCTTCCCACAAGAAATACAATTATTAACTTTTTCTGACATCGGTCTGAGGCAAGAAAAGATTCCCCAACGGGGTACTTCGCTTTAATGAAGACTTCGGTTCCAAATATTTTCGTAATTCAGGAGCTGGCCGACCGGCACTTGCGAACTGCTTCTGCTTCGGGCACCGCGCGGCAAAAAAGACTGCAGAACATGGCGTTGGCTGTGTCTTATATACTCTGGCCTTCCTGACGTCAGAAGAGTAAGCGACAACAACCGACGCCGGACCAAGACTTTGGAATTCGGCCGACCGAGGGACCGCCTGACGGCTGAAAACCCATCTGTGATTACTGCAGCTGTATGCATGATGAACATCTGACAGATCATGTAGCCTGCTCTGAAGCATAGGTATTTTCTGCAAGATTCCCTTATTGGGATGTGCAGGTAAGCTTCCTTTAACTCCAATGTTGCCAACCAGGCATTTTTGCCTAGCATGGGAAGCAGCTGATGAAGAGTTAGCATTCTGAATTTTGGGATTACCAAAAAGGTGTTTAGGATAGACAAGTCCAGGATAGGACGCCAGGCATTGCCTTTTCTGGGCATCAGGAAAAGCCTTGAGTAAAAACCTTGTCCCCATTCCTCTTCTGGGACAGGTTGAAAAGCCCTGCTACTTAGAAGATTGAGAACCTGCTGTTGAGATTCTGCCCACTTATTTAGGGGAAGGTTTGGCCAACCTTTTGGGGTTGTTAAGGAGTGAAAGTGGATTATGTATCCTTGGGAAACTATATTTAAAACCCATTTGTCTTGGGTAACGAGTTCCCAGTTTTCGCATGCAGGGCGATCTTTCCCCCTAAAGGAACAATCAGTTGAGCAGGGCTTAGAAGGTTTAAGGTTAAGTCATTGTGACAGTTTACTATAGGGGGTGTCTTAGCACTTCCAGCTTTGGAAGAGGGAGCCCCCCACTGCTTACGCCTGTGAGTACCTTGAGACTGAAGCCTGGGTGGTCTGGTGGTCCTGGGTTTGGACTGAAGGCCTGGAAGAGACAGGAAAGGACCAATTCTAAGAAGGCCAGTGCCTACTAAATCTGGGAGGCTGTACTTCCAGGAAATCTTTAACAGTTTGCATAGATTTAGCGGTTTCCTCCATCTTTTTAAGTACTTCTGCTTTGTTGCCAAACAGGCGGTCTTGGTTTAAGGGAGCATCCAGTAATTTAGCTTTAACATGATCTGGTAAAGTTTGCTCCTTAAGCCAAGCATACCTCTAAGTACAGACCCAGTGACAGCAGCCCTGCAAGATGCCTCTAAGGAATCAAAACCACATTGCAAAGTATGTTTACCAATTTGTTCAGCAGAATGCATTAAATCATGTAAATCTGTATTCTCAGCATAGTCAGGAATCAATATAATTTTCTGTTTAAGTAATCCAATAATATGCTGCTGATACTTTAACATATGAAATTGGCAGTTTAAGGCCCTAATGGCCAAATTGCATAAGTGTAAATCTTCTTAACCCATCTGTCCAGGGCCCTGGAATCTCTATCAGAGGGGGTAGGGTTTTTGGCAGTAGAAGCCTTAATGTCTTTGGGTCCCTGTGAAATGGTCTATGGAGCTGCAGTAGGATTCTTAAAGAGGAACTTGAGAGAGACAGGTACTCTAATGCCTGTCAGGTTTCCTGGGAGCCAGAGGAAGTGTCTAGGGCCAGGCTAGATTCCATGAAAGCATCATCTACAATGTCCAGTACAGGAGGGATAGCTAAAGGCCTGTGTTGAGGTAGGAGTAAGAATTCCCTAAGCCTCTTTTTGGAGTCAGAGTAATCCTGGCTTTCCCAGCGGAAATGCTCCCTATGGGTATGCTAAGTTTCACCAAAAGAGAAATCTTCTGGAGGGGAAGCAGAGGGAATGGAGTCCTCTGCATCAGAATCCTCATAAGTAGAGCAGGGCAAATCCTGGTCATCAGAAGAAACAGAAATTTCAGAATCCTGATCAAAAGAATCATAAGAAAAATCAGTCCTAGGTCTCTTAGAGGGAGAAGTGTGGCTTCCCCTGATTAGAGTAATAAGGTCCTCAGCCATTATTTGTTTTTTTAGGCATAGGGGTCTGACCATGGGGTCTGGGCGTCGGTTTTCTAGGCGTGGATCGAGTTTTAGGCCTTGAAGAAGAAGATGGCGTTGGTTTGATATGCAAGTCAGTAGGCCTGAATAACACCCTCAGAAGCCAGTGCCTGAACAGCGGCTCCAGACCCATCCAAGGTAGAGACATCCGCAGGTTCCATAGTCGAAGAAGCATCTCGCGGCATACCGGACTCCAAATGGGTCTCAGTAGAGGCCTGCGTATCTGAAGTAGCGGGTAAGAGGGACTGCGAAAGCGCCTCACTGAGTACTGGCGAACTGGCGACTAGCTTAATGGAAGCGTCGTCGGTAGCTTTGGACCTATGCAGTCTGTCTCTGTCTTTATCTTTATGTTTTTTCGGAATGTCGGTAGTCTGATTGCTTACCAAAGCCAATTCTGGATAATTGAAAAGAGTACCAAAATAGCTGGATGCGAAAATGAACCGACGAATAGTTCGGGGATTGAATATGGCACAAAACCGTGAGAGACGTCGTGGTCTGGGCCTAAGCAAGGAATGCAATACAAATGAAAATCTTTATGAGGTATTTGCTTTCCACAAGAAATACAATTGTTAACTTTTACTGACATCGGTTTAGAGCAAGAAAAAAGGGGTCCCCAATGGGGTACTTAGCTTTTTCGAAGACTTCAGATCTGAAACTCAAAAATGAAATTTTCAGGAGTCAGCCGACCAGCACTTGCAAACTGCTGCTTCGGGCACCGCACGGCAAGACTGGTGTAAAGTTGTCGGCTGCATGCTTTATACCCCTACCAGACGTCATGGAAGATGAGACGGCAACAGACGCACGACCAAAGACTTTGATAACCAGGCCGACTGAGGGCTACCTGCAAGCAGATAACCCCCAAATGTAATGACTGCAACAGTGAAACACGAAAAAGATCTGGTGAATTACACCACTGCATTGTGGGATACATTCTTGCCATGAGCCAAGTTTGAGATTTTCAGCTAAGTATTCTGCCGAGTCAGAGCAGAGGATCGGCTCCGAACCGTAAGAATAAACAGCGAGATAGGACAACATAACATCAAGTGTTCGTTATCTACAGGGGCATCCAAGAATTTTGCCTTAATATCATTAAGCAAAGATAGAAGCAAAGAATACCTTTTCATCACTAAACCAAAAGCAGCAATCCCACAGAAAGAATCAGCTGCATAATAATTACACTTGATGGAATAACAAGCTACCTGGGAAGAAGTCCCCAAGAGAGAAAAGGGCAGAAGTTTTACCCTCAGAGTCTAGACAATCAGAAATAACCTGACAGGCCTGGGATTGGAAAGCCACAAGTAACTGGACATATGGGTCTGATAATTAGCAGCCCTAAAAACCAAAGTAGCTCAGGGACAAACCTTGCCTAGCCTTTCCATGCTTATGCTCTCTATCAGACGGCGGTAACCTGGGAGAAGGAAGCAACTGAGATGGCTTGTCAGAAGCTACAGACACCACCAAGGGTTCAGCAGGAGGACACTTGAAGAATTTACACTCCTCAGGCACCCTACAGAATCTATCAGGCTTCTGGGGGGGGGGGGGTAAGAGGCTGAGAGTCTGGTGACTTAGAAACATTAGAAAATGCATCTAATAAGGCAGGCAAACAGAAAGAACAGCAGCAGACCTTGGCAAATCCATCTGCAGCAACTCACACCTTTTTTTTGTATCTCAGAAATCTGAACACAATCCCATTTAAAGAACTCCATCATCCTACAGATACCGTTTCCAAAATAAATCTCTTCAAATGGAGTAACAGGACTGGTAGATTCCTCTTCTTCTGATCCATAATTGAAAGGCGAGGGACTCAGAGGAGTAAGCAAGGGATTCCTAATTCAAATCCACCTCCTCCTAAGAGGAATCCTGTTCTCTGGGTCTTAAGGGGGTACAAGACCAAGGGGGGATTGGAACAGATGCTCCCTGAGCAGGTTTTAAAACCATCAAAGCAATAAAAAAGCACTGACTGAAGGATTGCCATTCACTCTGGATCTTTAGGAGCAGGAGAAATAAGTTTAGTCTTCTGTTTTTTCTTCTAAGGAACTTCTACCTTACGGAATTTAGAAGGCTCTGAACCAGGAGAGTATTCCATAATGGTAGCAGGGACTTCTTCTCTGACTAAGATTTGAAGAAAGTACAGTTGTGTACCTACCATAAATGTAGATGTTCGAGTGTATTCACTGTTGCAGTCATTACACTTGGGTTATCCTGCTGACAGGCTACCCGCAGTAGGCCTGAATTCCAAAGTCTTGGTCCTGCTTCAGTTGCTGTCGCCTCTTCCCTGACGTCAGTGCGCCAGGGGTATAAAAGATGCAGCCGATGCCATTTTCTTCAGTTTTTCTTGCCCCAGATGTCAGGTGCCCCTAAAAGGGTAGGCTAAAAAAAAACATTGCTAATAAAAGCATGCACCAAAATAAACAATACCTTCATCTACAAGCAAATACACCACATAGGTTGCATAGAATAGAGAAGTACAGATAAGTCCCAGCAAAGAAAGGGGGATGGTGGGTGGGTAACCTGGACTGCAACAGTGAATACAATCGAACATCTACATTTATGGTAGGTACACAACTGTACTATGTTCATCATGTTTAACTGTTGCAGTCATTACACTTGGGTTGAATCCCAAAGCTGAGGTTGGGCGGCTGGGTCTAAATAGAATTAGGAGTGGCTATAAGGCCATGCAAGACTGCAGTGGCAAAGCCTGCTCTGGATTTAGAGTAAAGAGGCAAGTGGTAGTGCTTAGTAAAAAAGTGTGCACTGAAGTCCAAGTTGCAGCCTCCAAAATATCCTTGGTTGGTACTCCTCTGAGGAAGGCTGCTGAGGTGGCTGCTGCCCTGGTAGAATGTGGTCTAATGCCCTTAGGCACTGATTTACCATGTTGTGAATAGCAGAAAAGTACAGTTTTGTACCTACCATAAATGTAGATGTTAGAGTGTATACATTGCTGCAGTCATTACACTTGGGTTATCCTGCAGTCAGGTAGTTCCCCAGTCGGCCTGAGTTCCAAAGTCTTGGACTGGCATCGGTTGCTGTCGCCTCTTCCCTGACGTCAGTGCGACAGGGGTATATAAGATGCAGCAGACGCCATTTTCTTCAGTTTTTCTTGCCCCAGATGTTAGGTGCCCCCAAATGGGTAGGCAATTCAAACTGCTAATAAAACATAGATAGGAAAAGCAAACAACAATTTTAGTTACCAGCAAATACTCCCCATAGGTAGTAAAGGGTAGAAGATATAGGTATGTACCAGCAAGTAAGAGGGGAAGGAGGGAGGGTAACCTAGACTGCAGCAGTGTATACACTCTAACATCTACATTTATGGCAGGTACAAAAATGTACTATGTTCATCGTGTTACACTGCTGCAATCATTACACTTTGGTAGAATCCCAAAGCTGAGGTAGGGTGGCTGGTTCTATAAGGCATTAGGTGTGGCTAAAAGGCCCTGCAGCACAGCAGTGGCGAAGCCAGCTCTGGATTTGAAGTATAAAGGCAGATGGTAATCCTTGAAGATATGCACAGAACTCCATGTTGCTGCTTCCAAAATATCCTTGGTAGGCACTCCTCTGAGGTAGGCAGTTGAAGTGGCTGTTGCCCTGGTGGAATGAGATCTAATGCTGCTAGGTATAGGTTTCCCATGGTGTGTGTAGCAGAAACGTATGCAATGTCCTATCCATTTTGAAATAGTCTGTTTTGAAATGGCTTTTACCTGTGCTCCTGCAGCATATGCTACCAGTAATTGCTCAGATTTTCAAAGAGCTTTGGTTTTCTCCAAGTAGAAGCGTAACTGCCTGTGAATGTGAGAATGCAGTAGTCTCTCCCCTTTATTCTGTGGTTTTGGATAAAAAGTTGGCAAGTGAATAGTTTGGTTTAGAGCCACACTTGAAACCACCTTTGGCATAAACGTAGAGTTAGTTCTTAAAGACACCCTGTCCTGGTGAAAAATGAGGAAAGGTTCCACTGCCATTAGTGCCTGTAATTCTGAAACTCTTCGAGCTGATGTTATTGCCAGGAGCAGAGCAGATTTCCAAGAGATATATTTTAATTCTGCTGTGTTAGCTGGCTCAAAAGGAGGTAAAGTTAATTTGTCCAAAACAAAGTTGAGGTCCCAAGTTGGAGTAGGTGCTCTACAGGGCGGTCTTATGTTTTTAGCCCCACTGAGGTACTGTTTTAGCAAAGGATTAAAGAAAATTGGTGGATCCGTGTTGCAATGAGCAAAGATGGCAGAGGCGTGGATCTTGATGGATGAAAAAGAGAGGCCTTTGTCCAGCATCTCAGTTAATTATTATAGAATCTGAGGAATGTTTGGGACAAGAGGGTCAAGGCTGTGAGCCTGGTTCCAGGCACAGAATCTCTTCCATTTATCCGAATAGGCTTTCCTGGTAATAGGCCTTCTGGCCTCCAGAATGACGTCCATAACAGCTTTGGAGAGAGGCATTGCTTGCTTGACTAAGGAATTTTCCATGCAGCTAGGTTTAAGGTCTTTAGCTGACTGTGAAGTATCTGATTGTTGTGCTGAGTCAGCAGATGTGGGATCTGAGGCAATATCCAGGGTGGTTCTTGTGCTAAATTCTTTAAGATTGGGTACCAGTGCTGTCGTGGCCAGTCTGGAGCAATCAGGATCATCTCTGGCTCTTCTTGCCTGGCATTTATGAGTACCTTTGGAAGGAGAGGTAGTGGAGGGAAAGCGTATACTTGTAGGTTTTTCCAGCTGAATGAGAGGGCATCCACTTTCCATGCTTGTGGATGTTAACTCCTTGTGCAGAATTTCTGTAGCTGGCAGTTCATTGGGGATGCAAACAGATCTATGTCGGGGCTCCACCATTTCTGTGTTATCATTCTGAATATTTGTGGATTCAATTCCCATTCTTGGGGATCCATGATGTTTCTGCTCAAGTCGTCTGCCAGTGTTTTTTTCTCTCCTGGCAGGAATTGTGCTTGCAGATGAACTTGATAGTTTAGAGCCATGTTCCACAAGGTCATGGCTTGTCTGCAGAGAGGGTAGGAGTGAGTGCCCCCTTGCTTGTTTATGTACCACATAACTGTGGTGTTGTCTGTCTTTAGTAATAGTTGTCCTGGATACAGCAGGTCCTTGAAAGCTATAAGGGCACTTTGTACAACTAACATCTCTTTTTGATTGATGTGAAGACGCCTTTGTTCTGCGGTCCACTTGCCCTGAACACATTTTCCTGCCATGTGTGCTCCCCAGGCGTAATCCGATGTATTTGTTGTCAGTGTTTGCCTGGCTGTGGGTTGAGTAAAAGGCTGTCCCTTGTTCAGGTGACAAGCTTGAGCCCACCATCAAAACTCCTGTTGAAGGCAAGGAATTAGTGGTATAACTGTTTCCAAACTTTGACAGTGTTGAGACCATACACTCTTTAGGTACCACTGTAGTTTCCTCATATGCAGTCTGGCATATGGAATTAGTAGTATGCAAGATGCCATGTAACCCAAGGCCTGCAGAATTTTTCTTGCAGGGAGTTGGGTTTTTGTTGCCATTAACTGAAAGTATTGAGTCAGTTGTCCTTGCTTGTCTGGCGTGAGATAAGCCATCTAGGCCGTTGTGTTCAAGCTGGCACCCAGGGATATTGAGGGCACTAGTTTTGATTTCTTTTCATTTACTGTGTACCCCAGGCAACTTAACTTTTTTACAAACGCCAGATGCTCTAGAAGAATGTCCTTGCTCTCTGCTTGAATCAGGCAGTCGTCCAGGTATGGATAAATTTGAATTCCTTTCTGTCTGCAAAATGCAATTACTGGTGCCAGGCACTTTGTGAAGACCCTGGGCGCAGTAGATAAGCCAAGGGCAGTGCAGAGAATTGATAGTGCATTGAACCTGCTATGAATCTGAGGTATCTTCTGCAGTTTTGCCTGATAGGGACATGCAGGTATGCCTCCTTGAGGTCCAAGGTCACGAGCCAAGCCTTCTTGCCCAGCATGGGAAGAAGCTGCTGTAGTGCCAACATTTTGAATTTCGGAACATCCAGGTAAGTGTTTAGAGAAGAAAGATCCAGAATGGGCCTCCAGGCTTTGTCCTTTCTGGGAACCAGAAAGAGTCTCTAATAAAATCCTTGTCCTTGCTCTTGTGGTGGTACCTCTTGAATAGCTCTCATTTCCATGAGTGCTGTAATTTGTTTTTGAGCTTCTGCCCATTGATTTGGTGGCAGATTTGGCATTCCTTTTAACCTTGGCAGAGTGTGAAAGTGGAACCTCTAACCTTGAGATACAATGTTGAGAACCCATTTGTCTTTGGTGATCCAATGCAATTGTGATAGAAAAGTGCCAGTTTTCCTCCCAAGCAGGCTGCCAAGAGAGTTGTTTGGCAGCTGTAAAGGGAAGTCATTGAGGCTGCTTTTTATATGGCTGGGGCCTGTCTTCCCCTTCTTTCCGGCCTGGTGCACCCCATTGTCGAGGCCTGTAAGGACCTTGTGGTTGACCTCTACCTCGTGGACATCTGTATCTGCCCCTTTGAGGTCTGTCTGTAACATGAAAGGACCAGTTCTTAGTTGGCCAATTTCTGCTAAATCTTGGAGGCTGAACCTGTAAGAAATCCTTCACCATTTGCATAGATTTTGCCTCATCCTCCATTTTCTTTAATACCTCTTCTGCCTTAACTCCAAATAACACATCCTGCTGCAAAGGTGCATCCAATAATTTTGCTTTAACATGATCTGGTAACATATGTTCTTTTAACCAAGCATGCCTTCTAATGACAGAGCCTGCAACTGCTGCTCTACAGGAGGCCTCTAAAGAAACAAAACCACATTGCAAAGTATGCTCTCCCACTTGTTCAGCTGCATGCAATAAATCCTGCATTTCTTTAAAATTAGGAGGATCTGAATCTGGAAGCATTTTTTGTTTTAACTGAGACATCAAAAATTGCTGATATTTTAGCATGTGAAACTGGCAATTTAAGGCTCTCATTGCTAAGGTTGCAGACTTATAAACTTTCTTTCCCCATCTGTCCAATACTCTGGAATCTCTGTCAGAGGGGACTGGATTTTTTGCTGATGAGGCTTTAATCCCTCTGGGTCCCTGAGAAATTGTTTCAGGATCAGCAACAGGGCTTTTATACAGAAATTTGTGTGAGTCAGGGACTCTCTAGTATCTGTCAGGTTTAATTGGGGCTGGTGTAATTAAATTTTCTGCCAAAATAATGTCGAGCAAAATCAAACAGACGTTTAATAGTGCGCTTGTTAAACCTAGCACAAAACCGACAACCAGTGACGTCGTGATCTGGGCCTAGGCATGGGATACAACAGGAATGGAAATCCTTATGAGGTATTTGCTTCCCACAAGAAATACAGTTAACTTTTACTGACATCGGTCTGAGGCAAGAAAAAGCTTCCCCAACGGGGTACTTAGCTTTGTAGAAGACTTTGGTTCTGGATTCGGAATGAAAATCTCAGGAGTCAGCCGACCGGCACTTGCGAACTACTTTTGCTTCGGGCACCGCGCGGCAAGAAAGACTGAAGAAAATGGCGTCGGCTGCATCTTATACACCCCTGACGCACTGATGTCAGGGAAGAGGCGACAGCAACAGACGCCGGACCAAGACTTTGGAACTCTGGCCGACTGGGGAACCGCCTGACAGCAGGCTAACCCAAGTGTAATGACTGCAGCAGTGTAACACGATGAGCATCGAATGCAGTGTCCTATCCATTTTGAAATAGTCTGCTTTAAGATAGCCTTTCCTTGTGATCCTGCAGCATATGCCACTAAAAGTTGTTAAGTCTTTCTGAAAGCTTTAGTTTTGTCCAAGTAGAAGCATAGCTGTCTGTGTATGTCCAAAGAATGCAGAAGTCTCTCCCCTTTATTCTGCGGGTTTGGGTAAAAAGTAGGCAAATGAATGGTTTGGTTAAGAGCCACACTGGACACTACCTTAGGCATAAATGTTGGGTTTCTCCTTAGAGAAACCCTGAACGGATGGAAGATAAAAGGTTCCACAGTCATTATTGCCTATAACTCTGAGACTCTTCTTGCTGAAGTTAATGCTAGGAGCAGAGCTGTTTTCCATGATAAGAATTTTACCTCAGCTGTATTGGCTGGCTCAAAAGGAGGCAGTGTGAGTTTTTCCAAGACAAAATTGAGGTCCCATGCAGGTATTGGGGCTCTCCTTGGAGGTCTTATGTTTTTGGCCCCCCTGAGTAAATGCCTAAGCAATGGATATGAAAAAATAGGCGGGTCTGTATTGTAATGAGCCGAAATGAGAAGGATAGGCCTTTGTCCAGCATCTCAGTTAGATATTGTAAAATCTGAGGAATATTTGGAACAAGCGTGTCAATTCCTTGTGCCTGGTTCCAAGCACAGAATCTCTTCTATTTTTCTGCATAAGATTTTCTGGTGCTGGGCCTCCTGGCCTCCAAAATTACATCCATAACCGCTTTAGAGAGAGGTGTATTCTGAATGGTCACAGTATCCGCCATGCAGCTAGATTTAGAGTTCTGAGTTGGCTGTGCAGGATCTGATTGTTTTGTTGGGTCAGTAACTGAGGAATTTGAGGCAATGTCCAGGCTGGGCCTTGGGACATGCTCCTTAGGATTGGGTACCAGTGCTGGCGTGGCCAATCCGGGGCAATCAGAATCATTTGTGGCTTCTCTTGTCTGACCTTTAGGAGTACCTTGGTGAGGAGAGGCAGTGGAGGAATGGCATATACTGTAAGGTTGTTCCAGCTGAATGAGAGAGCATCTACTCTCCATGCTTGTTTGTGAAAAGTCCTTGTGTAGAATCTCTGAAGTTGGCAGTTGTGAGAGGAGGCAAAAAGATCTATGTCTGGGCATCCCCATTTTCTTGTTATCATGCTGAAGATTTGTGGATCTAGTTTCCACTCGTGAGGGTCCATGAGGTTTCTGCTTAGTTCATCTGCCAGAGCATTTGTTTTTCCTGGCAGGAATTGTGCTTGCAGATGTACTTGGTAAGTCAATGCTGTGTTCCACAAAATCATGGCTTGTCTGCAGAGAGGGTAGGAATGTGTGCCCCCCTGCTTGTTTATGTACCACATGACTGTGGTGTTGTCAGTCTATCAGCAGCTGTCCTGGATGAAGTAGGTCTTTGAAGGCCGTCAGGGTATTTTGTACAGCTAGCATGTCCATGAGAGATGAAACTTGGTTTTGTGCCTCGCCCATTGATTGGGTGGCAGGTCTGGCATACCTTTTGCCTTTGGAAGGGTGTGAAAGTGGAACCTGTAGCCCTGAGAGACTATATTTAAGACCCAGTTGTCCTGGGTAATCATGTGCCAATTTTGTGAAATAAGTGCTAGCTCCCCCCCCCCAAGGGTGCTGCCAAAAGATAAATGCTTGGCATTAGCAGAGGGAAGTCATTGGGACTGTTTTCTATATGGCTGTGTTTTGTCTTCTCCGCTTTTGGAGGTAGAAGCACCCCACTGTTTGGGCCAGTATGAGCCCTGGGGCTGTTGTCTGCCTCTAGGGCATCTGTATCTGCCTCTTTGTGGCCTGTCAGACAAGGGAAAGGACCAATTTTTAGAAGACCAGTTCCTGCTAAATCTGGGTGGCTGCACCTGTAAGAAATCCTTCACTGTCTGCATAGATTTAGCTTTATCCTCCATTTTCTTTAACACCTCTTCTGCCTTAACACCAAACAAAGTATCATGCTGTAATGGAGCATCCAATAATTTTGCTTTAACATGATCAGGCAGAGTCTGTTCCTTTAACCAAGCATGCCTTTTAACGACAGAGCCTGTCACAGCGGCCCTGCAAGAGGCCTCCAGTGAATCATAACCACATTGCAAAGTATGTTTTCCCACTTGTTCAGCTGCATGCAATAAATCCTGCAATTCCTTGTTCTCAGCACATTCAGAATTTGTCAACATTTTCTGTTTTAACACAGACATTAAATATTGCTGATATTTAAGCATATGAAATTGACAATTTAAAGGCCCTTACAGCCAAGGTAGCAGAAGTGTAAACTTTTTTCCCCCCATCTGTCCAGTGCCCTAGAATCTCAGGGTTTTTTGCAGTAGCAGCCTTGACCCCTTTGGGACCCTGTGAAATAGTTTCTGGGTCAGCTGCAGGGTTTTTATATAGAAATTTATGAGCATCTGGAACCCTTTAGTATCTGTCTGGCTTAACAGGTGCAGGAGGTAAAGAGTCGGGAGACAGGCCGGACTCTGAAAATACATCTACAATGTCTAGAACAGGAGGAATAGCAAGAGGTCTGTGCTGAGGTAGTAAAAGAAAGTCTCTGAGCCTTTTCTTAGAATCAGAATAATCTTGTCTCTCCCTCATGGTATGCAAGGTTTCCCCAAATGAGTAATCCTCAGGAGGAGAAGCTGAAGGAATAGATTCTTCAGCATCAGAATCCTCATAGGGAGGAATAGAGTATCCCTGTTCTGAAGAGGAGTCAGAGGAAATGGAAACCTCAGAGGAATCATATTCAGTGTCTTGCCTAGGCCTCTTATCAGGAGGGGGGATGGGAACCCCTGATCAAAGCAATTAGGTCTTCGGCCATTCTGAGCATCTGTTTCTTAGGCATGGAAGTCTGTCCTGGAGAGTGCTGCACTTGTTTCTTTGTCTTTAAAACTGTTTTAGTCTTTGTCTTTGATGCTGAAGTTGGCTTGATATAAAGCCGTGTAGGTCTGAAAACACAGCTTCAGGCACCGCGCGGCAAGAAAGACTGAAGAAAATGGCATAGGCTGCATTTTTTATACCCCCTAGCGCACTGACGTCAGGGAAGAGGCGACAGCAACAGACGCCGGGCCAAGACTTTGGAATTCAGGCTGACTGCGGGTAGTCTGCCAGCAGGATAACTCAAGTGTAATGACTGCAACAGTGAAACACGATGAACATCCCTCCCTAAGCCCCCTTGGAGATGATCAGCTGCGGTTCCTCCGAAAGGTCTGAAGCAGATGTCTGCAATGCCTCCTCGGACATAGCAGAGGAATCAAATGATAAAGCCGAAAAAAAACCCAGGCACTCACTCGCATCAAGAAAGATGTCCAGCAGAGGCTGAACAGAGGAGGATTCCAGCCCAGATTTCATGGCCTTCTTCAAAGATGGCTGTCCCACAGAACAGAAGTTGCCTCCATCATTTCCTTAGCAAGAAGACGCTGGTTTTCAAGATCAAGCGCCAAAGAAGAAATTCTACTACGAAGGATCTCGGGAACAAAGGCCTGACAAATAGAGCAGGATGTAGGGTTGTGCAAAGCGCCAAGACAAAACAGACACTGTTCGTGGCAGTCTTTATGGGGAATCTGACTCGCACACTGGCATTTACCCTTCTTCGATGACATGACACCCCACAATTAATATATCAGAATACAGATAAGTAAAAACAAAACCCCAATGGGGCACTTACCTGTAACGGCTTGGTGAACCAGCAAGGGAATGAGCATTCAGACAAGATGATCAAGAGATGGCGTTCAGACTGACAGCAAAGAAGTTCTGAGGCTAGTACGTCCAGACACCACTTTTATGCCCTACACTATGCAAGGATGATACATGTGACGTACGGCATACCTTAAAGCAACCTAAAGGCTTTGGTATATTGGCCAGACACCAGGCCACCCTTGACAGGGGAATCTCTAATTTAATGTATACTGCAAAAGTCAAATGGAAGGACATCTACACAGTAGAATACAGGTCACAATACAGAGTCCCAAGTTATTTACAAATGTTGTAAAGCAAAAGGTTGACTTAATTATGAGATATAAATGAAATGAGTAGTAAGAGTTAAGACAGGTGCAGGTAGAATGTGGGGGTGGGTGAAGACAAAGTGACAGCTGGTAATGGTAGAGGACAGTAGCTGAATAGTTGAAGAGGAGGAATATAAGGTAATTGGGTACCAATGTAACACTAGATTTTAGCTCTGAGATATATATTCAAAGAAAAGTGAAAGGGAAGTGAGGGGGGCAAAGATAGGATAGAGGAGTAAAAGGTTACAGAAAGGTGTGTGCATTGGGGGAGGGGGGAATGCAGTAATCAGAGGCTGGAGGGTTCCAGTTGCTGGCCTGAAATATAGCAAAGAACATGAAGGAGGTGATCCCTGTGATGCACACATGGGTCGGGTATGAAACTAAAATTCTGGGTTAGAGCTAACTTTAGGAAACCTGAGTGGATCCCATTAGAGTTGGCCAGACACGCAGTGTTAAGATCTGGGGCCTGAGAGGCACACTAGTCAGGACCAACTAGAAGGAAAAAGTAGCAAAGTAATGCACTAGGATCAGATGCGAGAAGCAAACTTGCCCAAATGTGTGGTATAATGATCTCTAGAGGGGCAACATACCAGTGGCTAAATGCTTACATATATAGTTTGGTTGTTGTTTAAAAGCAGTTAGGGGAGGTAAAGGGGTCAATGACAGGGTTGCATACTTGTTTGACAAGTAGTTACCAGGAGCACTGGTTAGCAATAAGGAAAGCAAAATTAGTTTGCTAGGATTAACATGGGGGAGATGCAGCTAAAGCAGTCACTACAGAGTGGAAAAGGGACAAAATGAACTGGCACCTCACCTAAGTGTCATGTTTAATCATAGCCTCACCTCATGCTTCGTGCCCACTGAGTGGCACACAACTACAGTTATCCAACTCCACAAGGAGGGATCCACCTTGGATCCCGGGAACCACTGTCCCATCAGTCTGATGAGCCTGATCTGCAAGGGCATGGAACCTATTACCATGGAACTTATAAACAAAGACATTGGCAACCTTCAAGCACTGGACCCAACCCAGTTTGGGTTTGTGAAGGACTGATCGCTCCTGAACCGGATTGAATTCTTCGAATCAGTCTCCAGAGCTGTGGACGAGGGTAAGGCGGTCCACAGAGCCTATCTGGACCTCGCCAAGGCCTTTGACACCATCCCCGACTCTGGAATCATAGATAAACTTACTAAGCAGGGCATAAATCCCCACGTCACTCGATGGGTTGCCAACTGGCTTACTGACTGAACCCAGACTATAAAAGTAGCCGACTCCAAATCCAGCTCCAGAAACATGACAAGTGTAGTACCTCAGGGTTCAGTCCTGGGACCGCTCTTGTTTGGCTTCTACTTCTCTAAAGTACAGGCCAACACTAAGGGACTCTGGCTAACAAAGTTTGCAGATGACTGCAAACTGGGAGCCATTAGTGAATCCCCAAAAGATGTGAATATTCTACAAAAGGGCCTTACAGAAACAGATGCTTGGTGCCAGAGCCATGGGCTCAAGCTTAATGCCAAGAAATGTATAGTTATCCCCTTTGGGGAAAAACCATGTACCCATGAATTACCACATAGGTGGCAGTACACAACACCGAAAGTGTGCTGAGAAACTTAGGGACACAGGTGGACAGTGGTCTCACCTTCAATAACCACATCGCCACAACAGTCAGGAAATCCCTCTATGTAGCACACCTCATCACTAAGGACTTTCCATCCAGAAAAAAGGAGGTCATTGTCCTACTGTACTCATCCCTCATTAGACCAATTACTGAGTACAATGCCCAGTTTGGTATGTACCTTACAAGACATCTGCAATAGCTGGAAATGCCACAGAAATACCTCACTAAAAGAATCACAGGCCTAAAGCAGATGCCCTATGCTGGCAGTCTAAAAAAAACTCGAGCCATACTCTGTGGCATATCGTCTACTCAAAGGCGATCTCTGCTTAACATACGAGGCCATGTGAAACCCTGAGCTGTTAGACATGCTCCACTTAAAGAAATCCCAATCCCTCAGAGCCACACGCTCCAAGGATCTAAACCTTGTCATCACAATGAACAAAACATGCTGGAGGGATATGTTCCTGACCCAGAGACTCCCCATACTCTGGAACAGACCGCCCATAAATGTCAAGCAGAGCGCGTCCTTGGCCCTCTTCAAAAGAAACCTTGACGATTGGATGGAAGATAGGAAATTCACCCCGGGGATCACGTCAGTCACCCAGCTAGACAGGGGTCCAGGGAAGTAAATATTGTGGGAAGAAATATCCAAGGAATTGTTACGGCTAGGTTTGTATAGGCCCTAGGGCCGATAGCCTAGTACCAACCTATGAAAGTGAAAAACAACATGGAGATGAAAATGTTTCTTGGAACATGAATGGTCTGGTAAATGACAAAAGGCGGGAGAGAGTTCTGACATACATTTTTGTGGCCAGAACGCAGGGAAAGATGCAACAAAAAACTCACCTTGATGAAGCAAACAGATTATTCAAACAGAGTGGGGCTATGGGTTTCAGATGAACAGAGAAAGAAGAGGGGAAGATGATTCCTTGAAAATAACAATGCTAACCACATTTCTCAAACATACTGTTACTGCATTCTCAAAATACTGTACTTTTGCCTTGTACATATTAATACTGTATACTTCTCTCTGTTTTTGTACTGTTAAGTATCTTACAACTTGAATGGTTAGTTTTTTCTTATTTTTTTAAATTACTTTGCTGGAGCTTTTCTCCTTGGGTCACCACTGAAAAAGGGCTCTCTGAGCCCAGTTGGACTAAACCGGTTAACAACTATATAAATAAAATAAAGCAATCCTGCTATAGAAGAATATAAACTTAAAAGTGGAGGAAGTAAAACCAGACCCTTTGGATAGATATATTATGCTAACGGGTTACTGGTGGTGAAGAATTTATTGCGTCTGTTTACCCAGAGGATCTGACCAGGGAACAAGCTGCCCCTTTTCAGCAAAGGTACTGGGAGAGAAGTTTCGCAATAAAACAAACAGTTAAAATAATGCATTAGACATTTGGGATAAATACATTTTATGTCAATAAAAGTTAAGAGTCTGATACTTTTTAAGTTTTATATGGAAATAATACACAGAAAAATAAAAATGTCATACAGCATTACATTTGAGGACAAGAAAATGAAAACAGATTTAAGACTGATATATAACGCAACGTGCTACAAAGACTTACAGTGGAAAACATTTTATAAATTGTGAGGTTATCAATAAGCTTAACAGGTTCTTTGAAGTAGCAGTAGACCAGAATGTCGTGATACGATGAGTACAAGAGCTTTTTAGTGAGTAGAGAGGCACAGGACAAATACTGACAGACAGGCAGCATTTAGGTTATCCACGGAGAGGTGCAAGAGCATAGCCAAATAATTTTAGGTGATCCTTTAAACTATAGTTAGAAAGACTTTCTCTCTCTCTCTCAAAATTTGGAATTAGAGAGTGTGTGTGTACAAGGGAGTCTCTATAGCAGTAATCACAGTTAGCAACATTTTGTCAGAAGAGTGTAGTAATCTTTTGTAACTGCACAGCTGGGGAATATTGTTTAAACTTGGGCAAGTGTTTAGGTCTTATACAAGCTTGTGTGTCATCACAAGCTGTGAAAGGTAAAATACAGTCTAAATTTCAGCCACTGAAGTTGATTTAGTGCAGGGTAGTAATGCGTCTTAAAATGATGGCTGATACCAAATCTTGCAAATTTATTACATTACTAGTCAAGTAAGGAAAGTTCACTGGATTGTAAATTGATGAGTATGGAGGCTGCATATAGAGGAACAGGGATGAAGAGAAGAGTCCATGCTTATCCTGGCCTGCTCTTATGTAGGGTTTGGCTCTATACAGGGATCCAAATTTCTGATGAGCCTTCTTTACAACCTGTTAATATGTGGTGGTTGAATTTTTAAGTTTTCATCAAATGATAACCCCTAGTAGCTAGGCATGGGTTACTATTTCTATCCTGGCATTGTTGATGATAGAAATGAGAAGGAATTCTTCTGGTCAGAGAGTTGCTTAGAAGTGAATAATAAGTTGGGATTTTGAAGGCTTTAGAACTGAGAGTCAGTTAGCCAAGTCAAATCTGAGAGAGACCTTGGGATGTACTGCTGTAGTTTAATCATGTTTTTGGCAAGAGTTGTTGAATGTGGAATTGTCTGCATAATGTATGATGGTTGCTTGATGGGTTGCTAAATGCAGGTCATTAATGGATACATTAAATAGTAGGGGATCCAATATAGAGCCTTGAGAGACTTGCATGGTCACTAAGAAAAAGGAAGACATGTTGGTTTTGCCACTTCACAATTTCCTGTCTGAGAGGAACTGATAATCTCTCACTATCCTGGTTTAACACAGCCTAGAGAAGACATACTGCATAGTAATTTTTGGTGTGACGCTATAAGATCAAGGAATATGGGAGAGACAAGGTTACTGTTTCTGCTTTGATTTATAGCTGTAGCAAAGCTTAGTAGTGCAATGGCGGTGCTGTGATGTGGACTGAAAGCATGCTGCATAGGGGAAATTAGGGTGTTTTCAGTAATGTAGGTCAAAACTATACACACTGAGCATAGGTTCATAGGTGTGTACTAGGCTAATGGCCCTGGAGCCTTTACAATCCTAGCCCATAGGATTACCCTAGCATCGTGCCACCCAACCTTAGTTCCCAGTGCCTCTGTCGAGTAAAGCCACTGGAGTAATCCCTGGGGTGATTTTTTTTATTTCCCATCCACTCAAGATTTCTCTTGAAGAAGGCCAGTGAGGTGCTCTGCTCGTCATGTATGGGGAAGTCTATTCCATAGCATGGGCAGCCTCTGGGTTATTAACCTGTCCCTCCAACATGTTCTGTTGATTGTAGCAATGAGGTTGACATCTCTGGAGCATGGGGTGCGGAGGGATTGGGATTTCTTTAGATGCAGCATTTCTAACAGAGCTGGGTCAGACATGGCTTTGTAAGTCAAGCAGAGCTCACCTCTAAGTTGGTAATATGAGACAGAGAACAGTTGCAGTTTTTTTAGTCTGTCCATATAGGACAAATGTTTAAGGCCTAAAATCCTCTTTTTGAGGTACTTTTGCAACCTCTCCAGTTGTTGCAGGTGTTTAGTGAGGTACATGCTAAATGGGGCATTGTACTGACTGGACTAATGAGGGAAGAGTAGAGACAGACAATGACCTCTTTCTTCCTGGATGCAAAACCCTTAGTAATGAAATGTGCTTCATAGGACTTTGACCACAGTGGCAATGTGGTGGTCAAAAGAGAGGTTGCTGTCAACCTGTGTTCACAGATCTCTTTAGAACGCCTTCTGTGTTCAGTGAACTACCATTGATGTGGTAATTCATGGGAACCAGGTTTTTCCCAAAGGGGATGACATTTTTTGGCACCAAACTTAAGACTATGGCTCTGACACCAGTCGTTGGTCTCAGTGAGGCCTTTCTGTAGGCTGTCAACATCACTCGGGGAGGTAATCATAGCTCCCAACTTGCAATCGTCTGCGAACTTTGTCAGCCGGAGTCCGTTTGTGTTGGCCTGGACTTCAGAGAAGTAGATACAAAACAGGAGAGGACCCAGGACCGAATCCTGTGAGACTCCACTCGTGACTGGTCGGCAGTCTGACTTAGAGTCATCTACTTTCACACAGTGGGCTCTACCTGTGAGCCAGTTTGCAACCCACCTAGTAATATAGGGGTTGATGCCTAGCTTAGCGAGTTTTTCTACGATTCCTGAGTGGGGAATGGTATCAAAGGCCTTGGCCAGATCTAGGTAGGCTGTATGAAGCACCCTGCCTTCATCCGCAGCACTGGTGACCGACTCAAAGAAGTTGACTAAGTTGAGCAGGGATGATCTACTGTTCATCACAAACACTGTGTGAGATCCAGAGTTTGGAGATTGCCTATATCATTATTAGCTCCATGATGATGCATTCCATAGCTTTGCATATCAGACTAGTCAGGTTAATGGGGCAACAGTTTCCAGGGTCTGTAATCGCTCCTCCTTTGTGGAGAGGGATGACTGTAGCAGTGCGCTATTCGGTAGGGACAAAGCCGGAGGTGAGGCTATGACTGGATAGGGCACACAGGTGAGGTGCCAGTTCACTCTGTAGTTCATGTAGGACACAGCCAAAGATATTGTCAGGTCCCACATAAGCTGTATACTCGGCCTTGGGACAGTGCTGTTTTAACCTGTGCAGCAGTAATACTGGGTGCCTGGCAATCTACTGGCATTATGACTGGTCCCGAGGGGGGAGTTGGCACTGAATCGTTCGGCCAGTATATTGACAATATCTGTTGGCTCGGTATAGGAGCAAATCTGGGTATTGCCGTGGAGATTCTTTACATAACTATAGAAGGCCCTGTGGTTGTCATTACTATCTGCTGCAATTCTGTTTTCATAGCTAGCTTTACAGGATTTGATGGGGGATCTCAACTTTTTGTTGAGGCTGACAAGGGAGTTTTTCCAGTCTTGGGACTTCACCTTATTCCGCATCAGTTTCCTCCTTCTGTGGTAGAATTTGTTTATGGCAGGGGACCACCAGATTGGTTTCCTTTTTTTGGAGGACAGTGTTTTGGTTCTATTGGGTGTGGCGAGATCCATACATTTGTATACAGAAACAGAGCATTTCAGACATGAAGACAGCAAATTTTAACAATCATCATAGTGTTTCATCTGGCGCTGCTGCTTATAAGAAAGAACTACAATCTGGTCACTGACTGAAAAGGTAACTCCGGAGTGGGCAAGAAAGATAAGGACACAGAAAAATGTTAAAGTGCATTAGGACTTAACTCTCTTCAGCCATAACCTAAGCTCAAAAAGGACAATATACGAACAACCATCCTATGAGGCATGGCCAAAAGAAAATCCATGAAGACAATGAAAAACCTGTCAACTATAAATCAAACAATACATGGAAGTAATGAACAAACCAAGATCACCACAGGAATTGTGAAGCTACCATAAAAAAGTCTTCAGCAAAGAATCCTACCCTACCAAGCACATACAAGTATAATAATTCAGGCCTTAACTTTACTTTATTCCAACGGGGATTTTGTGCAAAGTACCCAAGTCTGTAATGTCAATTCAAGAGCATTAACATCTATATCATGGCTTCCCTTATTCATTTAGTATGTAGTGAGTGCATTTAATACCATAAAATACAAAACCACAGTTTTTGTTAAAATTCCAAATTTGGTGTTGTAATCTTAGTCTATGGCTTTTCCCTTTGAACCTTCCAGAGCAATTTTCCCTTAGAACTAGTCAGTTTTTTAGTTTTAGCACTCAAACCTCTTTCTTTGAGCTCAGCACTTGTTCAGAACTCATTGTAAGCAATTAATTACTACAGCACTCAACTTTCCTCACTTATCTAGAGAAAAGCAGTTTTTAGTACTTTATAAATAAGCAACTATCCAGGCATGTCTAAGGGTCAGCCCTCAGTGTTTTCTCCTGTCTACCCAATGAATCTGGGCATCTTGGGACAATGCAGCAATTGCCTCATGTACACAGACAACCCTCTCCTCCTATCACCCAACACTACAACCTATGAGGGGATGCACTTTTATTGCCAAACTGGAAGCAAAGCTCTCCTCAGCCGAGACTGGACTAGACAGTCAGGAGGAGAAGGTAAATACTTGCACCACACCACACTCATCACATAGTCCCTCAAAACCTACACCACCAAAATCCACACATAGAAAAACAAAAACGTTGGCGGAGGCTCTCAATTATAACTTGCTCAAGCAAAAGAGACTTCCAAAGCAAAAACGCAAGCAACCTCCACCCTAAAACACAACCCAAATGACACAACCCACAGACTCAGTGTGCCAATCAACCACAGCCCATAAGGCAAAGCAACGTACCCAACACACTAGTAATAGGTGACTCTATAGTCAGGCACACTGACGTCCCATTCACCAGGCTAAACAAGGAGAAGGTTACCATCAGCTGCCTGTCGGGTGCCAGGATCAGTCACATAACCCACGCACTCAGGACACTCCACAACAAGTACAAATACGACTGTCACTGTCCATGTTGGTGTGAACGACCTGAGACATACCTCCCTGGACTACATGTAGAGACACGGAAGAGCTCTCCGATCTTGTAGCCCAGACAGGTATGACCCTAGCCCTGAGTAGCATCCTGCCATCGCCCAGAATGATAACGTAGTACAAGGACAAAATGATTGACTTCAACAATAGGCTAAGCTTCTGGTGTCATTCTAAGGGGATCCAATATCTGCTGGGATGACATCATCGACAGACCACGATGCTTTGCCAGAGATGGCCCGCACCTGTTGCCCTTGGGATTCCGGACACTGGCTAAGGCTCTTACCACCCCTATAGTGCCTTTTATAAGCAAGGTCCAAATGACAAATTCCTTACCTTAACAGGTACAAGCAAGCAAAATCTGAGGGGAATGCTACTTAATGCTAGAAGTCTAAACCTCAAAATGCACTCACTCGAGGCACTCCTTAAAATGGAGAACATAGACATCTGTGCAGTGTCAGAGACCAGGTTCAAGGCTCCAGAGAGCACCCCTGCATTACCAGGTTATAATTCATACCACACCTTTCGGCCACCTAACCTGGATCGAAACACTAGAGGTGGAGGAGTGTCCATATTCATTAAGGATATCCACACCTCCAGGCTAGTTGCTCAGCATAATGCATCTGAGATTTTCAAAGTGCAACCAACTCTGGGCAAGACCGCAATCTAAAATTGTAGCCTGCGCTACAGATCCCCCACAATGCCCCAGGATTCCCACTCCTCATTTCTTGATACACTGGAAAATATTAGGGTACAACCCAACACAATAATAATGGGCGATTTCAACTACCCCAGCATTAACTGGGAAAATTACTCCTGTACCAACTCTTTTGCTCAACGTTTTCTGGAATTCATAAATTCCAACGCCTTGGATCAAGTTCGCAAAACAGAAAGCAGGAACAGGAAACCAGTAAGGAATACTCCAAAAAATAGCGTAATGAAACTTTTAATAACCGCTTTCGTCCAGAGACTTCTTCAGAATACAAAATGATAAAACCACAAGCATTAAATACCTCACCAAATAAGTAATTAAACAATTAATCAATCAATTGATTAAAAATCTGGTTGTTAACCAGTACAACTTGTCATTTAAAAAAAGAAGTAAAAATCTCTTTGTCAATACTTAATTTAGTACCTTTTAAAAAACACTTAATGGTAATAGCTTCGTTCAAGCCGGGAAACCTGTCTGCTCTCAATTTGATTTGCCAGAGTGTCTCCCTTTGCTCGACATAGTTTCTAAAGTCACCACCCCTAAGGTCTGGTTTGACCACCTCAATAATTGTAAATAGAAATTTCTTAAAATTTTTACAGACAAGGGAATGTTTGAACAGGGCACTACTTTCATCGTGAGTTTTAATATTATATACATGCTCACGGATACGGGTTTTAAGGCACCTGGTGGTCATCCCTACATAGAACGCAGAACAGGTGCTACACAAACTAATGTAAACAACTTCCTTTGTACAACAATTAACGTGTCCAGGCACTTGAAAAGTCTGATCAATGCTATCGATAACAATAACTGGTCCTTTGGCTATATATCTACACATGTTGCAATTATTACAAGCAAACATGCTGTTCACTGAAGTCTTGTTGACCTCCTGTTTAGATTTGTTATTTTCAAGAGCTTTCTTAATGTTGTATGTGTTTCTAAACACAAAATTTGGTTTGTTTCCTAAAACCTTAAGAATGCCGTGGTAAGTTGTACTGGTTAACAACCAGATTTTTAATCAATTGATTGATTAATTGTTTAATTACTTATTTGGTGAGGTATTTAATGCTTGTGGTTTTATCATTTTGTATTCTGAAGAAGTCTCTGGACGAAAGCGGTTATTAAAAGTTTCATTACGCTATTTTTTGGAGTATTCCTTACTGGTTTCCTGTTCCTGCTTTCTGTTTTACGGCCTTGGATCAAGTTATCCACACCCCCACCAGGGGCAGCAATATCCTAGACCTGGTCATTACCAAAATGGGTGACCGGTGTTCCACACCAAAGGTCAGTTGCTTGCTGGTCAGATCTGAACACAAGCTAATCACCCTAGATATACACATCCCGCCCCACCCATTAGGGAAACTACCGTAAAATATTTCTCCAAAGCCAACTTCATGTTTCTTGAGACAGAAGTGGCAAACTTCAAGACACCCATGCAGATGGACAATAGAGGTATGACTGCTGAATCCTACACAATTGCACTTTACAAGCACTTACACGAGTGCATGGATTGTGCTATCCCTAACAGAACCAAGAATCTATCCTCAAAAAAATGAAGCCAATCTGGTGGTCCCCTGTCATAAACAAACTCTATAACAGAAGAAAGAAACTGTTGCAAAAAAAAAAAAAAAAAAAAAAGAGTAAAATCCCATGATTGAAGGAACTCCCTGGTCACCTTCAGTAAGAAGCTGAGATCCCTCATAAAATCCTCCAAAGCTAGTTACGAAAACAAAATCACCATCATCAATTTTCCTCTCCACTTAGGATATCTGCTCACAACAACTACTGGGGATAGCATTACCATTCATTTCAAATTGTGCCAAAATTATTATTCTGCAGCAGTGAACTTTTTTTGAGTGGCAGAAAGGTGGCACCTTCTAGACAGTTTATGTCTGGTGCTCAAAAAATGTTCAAAGAAGCAAAGGACAGCTGCCAGATTGTCTCTGGAACAAGTACTTCATTGATCATAGGCATGTTTATCCATAATACAAAGAATAAAAAAGTGCTTCACTCAAGCTTAGATTTAGAACTTTTATTTACATTAGGATGGTACAGCACTGCTGTGTATCCTAATCAAGCAGCACAGCCTTAATTATAAGGGAACTGGGGCTAGCATTGGGAGGATCCATATGCACCTTCCAACTGATGGCAGGCTGTCCAAGATGACGCGGATTGGCCAGCTTAAATTAACACACACCCAACGTGGACCCTAAGCAGGTTTGTTTTTTTAACACCACAAAGTTCATGAAATCAATTAAAAACAAGCAATCAGGTTGGACACACAGGGTCCACAACCTTATCAGTGGAATTTGACTTTGTGCTCTGAAAATGAGACACACACTCTATGTAACAAATGGCAATAATAAAATGAACTGGGCAATACAATTTTAAATAAAGACAGTAAAGATTTTGCTGTTTTGCAATGTTCCTCATTGATCTGACATGCATCAAACCTGATTTAAGATGCAGAACCTTCTCTACTGGAGCTTCAACAGCAACCAGATGACAAATCATGAAACCCTCAATTTGAAAGTCAAGTCAGTTCTGCTGGTATTCTATGCCACACATATGAACATTTGCATTGTCTTTTAAAGCAAATCACTTATGGAGTAAACAATGCTGTCACACCAGCAAAAAAATGCCATGCTGGAAACCATCTACAGATGTAGGATTACCTATTCACATTCTGACACCTCAACAGCAGCCCTTTTAAGCCACTGTTTTAGTTGAGAGATGCACTAACTACTGTAATGTATGCTGGGCAGCCAAATTATTAACAGCAACCACTGCCATTATGGTATTTTATGCCATTGTCCCCCTAATAATATCAGAATACATTAAAGGACATTCATGGCACTTTACACAATGGCTTCCAACACAGAAAAGCAAAGTTCCAGAAACGATGAGCTCTAAATGCCACTTTCTGCAAATTTAAATCAAACAGAATACATAGGATTTGTAAATTCAGTTAAAATTAGTATTTTTTTCTTTTACAACTCTTAACTTCACACCTGGATTCCAGCCTTCTCTGTAACTGCCTACATTTTAGACATCTTCCTCTTTAAGCAATTTCATCGACATCCTACAGTACCAAACAGAAGATACTTCCACAAGGGAAATACTCTAGTGTCATATGGAAGATGGGTAAAAGATGCATTCTGCACATCTTTGAACACCAGAACAATACAGAGCTACATAGTTTAAACAAAGAAAGGGTGGGAGGTTTGCATGACAAATCACATGTGACACATGAGGAGTCTGTACACATCACTACATGTTGGGGAGGAGGGACAACCAGATAGCATGAAATCTCTAAGCCTTCTAGTTCCACACATACCCAAGTACTTCACTCCTAAGCACTTTAATGGCCATTATGCTTGGATTCCACAGACAATGCTGGAAAGGTCCTTTCACACTCAAATAGCACATCCAGAATAAGCTGATGATATTGGGATCAGACAGTTTGCAACATCTGGATGGACAGAGCCACTTTGGGGCGCAGAGGATAAAACCCAGACTACATCACAGACAACCTAAGTTTAAAAAGTGACTTGGATGCCTGTAGGAGCCGAGAGGAAGAGGACAGAAGTGAGCAGCCACTGACAGCTTACCCATCCTGTGGAGAGGGAAACATCTTTGGCTCGCCACATGGGTGATACCTAGGGTGAGCAATAGGAGTCTGCCCTGTAGAGCTAGAGTCTATTGGACCTGCAGTTCCATGTGCAAGATCACACTGCGAGCGGAACCAAATGGAGAGAAGTCAACAAGCAAAGAACAGCAGTACTGCTGGAAATGTATTCATCCTCAAGTTTTGGTGATTACCTTCACAAGGTGGACCCTGTTTTTCACAAAATTTCACCAAGATGACACTGACATATAGACTGTATTTTATATAGTATATATTCTGGATAGAAGTGGGTTATAAAATAAAGACAGCTGGATGCATAAGACCCAAGATAAAAAAAAGTGCCCAGTCTTGGTAGGTGCACTGGTACCAGGACTAGAAGAAATGAGTGTGCAGAATCCTCAAGACACGGAAACATTACTACAATAGGCTAGGTCAGGCGCAGGGGGAGGATGGCCTCCCTGTTGTAGAAGGAAGTAGCAGTCCCAAAAACTGATATGCCAAAAAAGAGCCATAAAGACACAAGAAAAACTGTCAAAAGCTTCAAATAAAAATATGTGTTCAGTAATACAACAGATTTATGAAAAACATCATACAGACCAAGAAACCTTCGACAGTTTGGAAAAAGAAGCAATTGAAGTGCAAAAATATAAAGAAAGTACAGTTGAGTACACTTGCCATAAATGTAGATGTTAGAGTGTATTCACGGTTGCAGTCATCACACTTGGGTTATCTGCCTGCAGGTAGCCCTCAGTCGGCCCAAATACCAGAGTCTTGGGATTTCTGCGACGGATGTTGTCGCCTCATCCATGAAGTAGAGTATAAAACATGCAGCAGATGCCATTACATCAGTTTTTCTTGCCCCAGATGTCAGGAGCCCCAAAATAGGAAGCAATCAAATGGTGTGGAACACCTCCAGTAAAAAATAAATACAATTTCCATAAGATATGGCTAAAAAAGAGGATATTTAGAAAGTATAGAAAGACAGGGGGGCTGGAGGGAGGGTAACCAGGACTGCAACAGTGAATACACTCAAACATCTACATTTATGGTAAGTGTACACAACTGTACTATGTTCTTCGTATTTCACTGTTGCAGTCATCACACCTGGGTCGATTCCCAAAGCTGAGGAAGGGTGGAGGCAGTCAAGACATAGTAGGGTTGGCTAGCAGGCCATGTAAAACTGCTATGGCAAATCCAGCTCTGGATTTGGAAAAGATACGCAAGTGGTAATGCTTGGTGAAGGAGTGTACAGAACTCCAGGTTACAGCTTCCAGGATGCCCCTGGTAGGGCTCCCCTGAGAAAAACTGTAGATGTTGAGGTAGCCCTAGTGGAATGAGGCCTGATACCCTGTGGGGTAAGTTTTCCATGGTGTTTGTAGCAGAAATGGATGCAGTGTGCTATCCATTTAGAAATGATTTGTTTGGAAATGGCCTTGCCCTCTGCCCCTGTTGGAAAGTTGACCAGCAGCTGGTCAGATTTCCTGAAAGGTTTAGTCCTGTCAAGGTAGAACCTGAGCGGTCTGTGCACGTCCAAAGAGTGCAGGATCCTTTCCCCTTTATTCTGAGGATTAGAAAAAAAAAGGTTGGCAAATGGATGGATTGGTTTAAAGCCACACTGGATACCACATTGGGCATAAAAGATGGGTTAGTCCAGAGTGAAACCATGTCCGCATGGAAGACAATGAAGGGTTCCACAGCCATAAGGGCCTGTAACTCAGCCACTCTTCCTGCTGAAGTGATGGCTAGCAGTAAGGCTGTTTTCCAAGAGAGGAATTTTAACTCTGCTGTAGCAGCAGGCTCAAAAGGGGAAAGTGTGAGCTTCTCTAGTACAAAGTTAAGGTCCCAGGCAGGAGTGGGAGCTCTCCTTGGGGGTCTTAAATTATTAGCTCCTCTCAGGAACTGTTTGATCAGAGGGTGAGAGTAGAGGGATGGGCTCAGTATTGTAATGAACTGAGATGGCAGAGGCATGAACTTTTATTGATGAGAAAGACAGGCCTTTGTGGAGCAGCTCTGCTAGGTAATCTGGATTTGAGGCAAGGAGGGCACGGCTGTGTCCTTCCCTTGAGACTGGCTCCAAGAACAGTATCTATTCCACTTTTCTGAATAGGATTTCCTAGTACTGGGCCTCTTGGTTTCAAGGATAACATCCAGCACCTGTTTGCTGAGGGTTGCTGGTGAACTGTTCAGGAAATAAGCCAGGCTGCCAGGTTCAGAGTTTGCAGCAGAGGATGGAAAATGGACAGCAGAGAGGGGGTCTGTTGTAGGTGCCAGGGTGGCACTGCCAGACTGCGTAGGAGTGGGTACCAGTGCTGGCATGGCCAGTCTGGTGCAGTAAGGATTGTCCTTGGCCTGTCCTGTTTGATCTTGAGGAGTACTTTTGGAAGGAGGGACAGATGAGGAAAGGCATAGATCGAGAGGTTTTCCCATGTGAAGGATAGGGCCATCCACCTTCCAAGCTTGGCTGTGGGGAATTCTGGTGCAAAATTTGTTTAGTTGAAGGTTGGGGGGGACGCAAAGAGATCCACCTCTGGTGTCCCCCACCTGTGTATTAGAAGTTTGAATGAGTTTTGTTCCAGTTTCTACTTGTGTGGGTCCATTAGATTTCTGCTCAAGTCATCTGCCAGTGAATTTTGTTTGCCTGGCAGGAATTGAGCTTGCAGTTGCACTTGGTTGCTTAAGGCGGTATTCCACAGAGCCATGGCTAACCTGCAAAGTGAGTAGGAGTGAGTTCCCCCCGGCTTGTTTATGTACCAGAACTGTGGTGTTGTCCATCAGTTGTTGTCCTGGCAGAAAAAGGTATTTGAAAGTTGTCAGTGCATTCTGTACAGCTATCATTTCTTTTTGATGGATATACAGATGAATTTGTCCTGGGCTCCATTTGTCTTGAATGCATTTGCCTGCCATGTGAGCCCCCCATGCATAGTTTGATGAGTCTGTTGTCAGGCTGGATGGCGGGGGTGTGTGAAAAAGGGAGTCCCTTGTTGTGGTTGCAAGCCTCTGCCCACCAAAAGAACTCTGTCCGTAGGCAAGGAATGGTAGGAATCACTGCTTTCAGGTCCTGGGAATGTTGACACCAGAGACTTTTTAAGTACCATTTCAGTGGAAGTTTCCTCATATGCAGTCTTGCATATGGAATCAGTAGAATACAAGAGGCCAGGAACCCTAGGGTTTGCAGTATTTTTCTTGCAAATAGGGGTTTGGGTGGCCAGTAGTTTGAAATAAGTTGCCAAATAAACCTGCTTTACTGGATTGAGGAATGCCATCTGGGAAGTTGTGGTCAAGCTTGCTCCCAGGAATACAATCTTTTGGCTGGGTTCCAGATGTGATTTTCTTTTCGTTGATGGTATATCCCAGAGATGTTAGGAGTCTCTTTACAAACGTCAAGTGCTGAAGCAGCAATTCCGGACTGTCCGCCTGAATCAGGCAATTGTCCAAGTATGGGTAAATTTGAATATTTCTCTGCCTGCAGTAAACAATGGCTGGAGCCAAGCACTTTGTGAATACTCTGGGCACAGTAGATAAGCCAAAGGGAAGTGCAGAGAACTGATAGTGCATACAGCCTACCCTGAAATGCAAATATTTCCTGAAAGATTCCCTTACGGGGATGTGCAGATGAGCTTCTTTTAAGTCTAGGGTGACTAGCCAGGAGTCCATGGCTAGCACAGGGAGGAGCTGCTGGAGTGTAAGCATTTTGAATTTTGGTACCATCGGGAAGGTGTTTAAGGTTGACAGATCCAGAATAGGGCGCCAAGAGTTCTCCTTCCTGGGCACCAGGAACAGCCTGGAGTAGAAACCGTGTCCCCTTTGCTCTGTTGGCACAGGTTGAATAGCCCTGATACAGAGAAAAAAAAAGTATTTGCTTTTGGGCCTCTGTTCCACTGGTTTGAAGGAAGGTCTGGCAATCCGCTTGGGGTTGGCAGAGAGTGGAAATAGAATCTGTAACCCTGGGATACAAATGTTTAAGACCCATAGGTCCTGAGTAATATATAGTGCCAGTTTTTTGCATGCAGGGCGAGTTTTCCTCCTAGGGGTGCAAGTACTTGGGCATGGCTGGGAAGTATTAAGGGCAAGTCATTGTGAACTTTTTCCATAGGGGGTGACTTACCACTCCCAGTTTTTGAGGAGGGAGGACTCCATTGTTTAGATCTTGCATACCCTGAGACTGTAGTCTTTGTGGTCTGTTGCCCCTAGGTTTGGGCTGAGAAGGTCTGAAAGGGACTGGAAAGGAACAGTTTTTTTGAAGGCCAATGCCTACTGAATCTAGATAACTGTAACAGTTTTAATGGATTTAGCTTTTTCTTCCATCTTTTTAGGAACAACTTCTGCTTTAGAGCCAAACAAACATTCTTGGTTTAATGGAGCATAAAGTAATTTTGCCTTGACATGGTCTGGCAAGATTTGTTCCTTCAGCCAAGCATGCCTTCTCATAACAGACCCAATGACAGCAGCCCTGCAAGATGCTTCTACAGCATCAAAACCACACTGCAAAATATGTTTACCAACTTGGTTTGCAGAATGCATTAAATCTTGTAAGTCCTTATTTTCTGCACAATCAGGAATCAACATTTTTTGTTTAATTAGATCAATAATACGCTGCTGGTACTTCAAGTGAAACTGGCAATTTAAAGCCCTGATGGCAAGAGTTGCAGAGGTATACACCTTCTTACCCAATCTGACTAGAGCCCTAGAATCCCTGTCCGAAGGGGTAGGGTTTTTGGCTGTAGAAGCCTTAATACCTTTAGGTCCCTGGGAAATGGTCTCTGGATCCGCAGTGGGATTTTTAAAGAGAAATTTGTGAGTCAGGTACTCTGTAGTATCGGTCAGTCTTTCTAGGAGCAGGTGGAAAAATATCAGGGGTAAGGCTGGATTCCACAAAGACATCATCTACAATATCCAGGACAGGGGGAATAGCTAGAGACCTATGCTGAGGAAAGTCTAAAAATTTGCTGAGTCTTTTTTTGGACTGTGGGTAGTCCTGGCATTCCCAGTGGAAATGCTCTCTTAGGGTATGCAAGGTTTCAGTGAAAGAAAGGTCCTCTGGGGCAGAAGGCTGAGGGAATTGAATTCTCTGCATCTGAGTCCTCATAGGTAGATAAGGGTATGTCCTGGTAATCACAGGGATCAGAGTCACCAGACTCATGGTCTGAAGAATCAGAAGGAAAATCAATTCTTTGTCGTTTAGAGGGGAAAGACTGGCTTCCCCCTAATTGAAGTAATAAGGTATTCAGCCATTCTAAGCATTTGTTTCTGTGGCATGGGAGCTTGAGAATGCACTTTGGTTGTCAGTTTCCTAGGCATAGTGCAAACTCTGGGCCTGAGAAATTCGGTAGATTTAGTCATTAACGAAGTAGTCTGTTTAATACGAACATCGGAAGGTCTGAATGCACTCCCAGAAGCCAGTGCCTGCACAGCGGCTCCGGACCCATCCAAGGTAGAGTCAGCCGCAGGTCCCATAGTTGAAGAATCATCTCAGGGCATACCAGACTCCGAATGGGTCTCGGTAGAGGCCTGCAAATCTGTAGAAGTGGGTAACAGGGGCTGCAAAAGTGCCTCACTGAGTACCAGTGGACTGGTGACTAGCTTAACGGAAGCGTCGTCTGCAGTTTTGGACCTATGTGGGCCTGTTTCTGTCTTTATCTTTGCGTTTTTTCGGAAGGTCGGTAGTAGGATGGTTTACCAAAGCCATTTCGGAATACGGAGAAGGACAGCGAAAGAATTTAGAGACAAAAACAGCCCGATGAATAGTTTGGGGCGAAGAACAAGGCACAAAACCGACAGCAAGGGACGTCGTGGTCTGGGCCTAAACAGGTGACGCAGTAAGAATGAAAATCTGAGAGGTATTTGCTTTCCACAGGCAAGACAATTGTTAACTTTTTCTGACATTGGTTAGAGCAAGAAAAAAGAATCCCCAAAGGGGTACTTAGCTTTAGAAGACTTCAGGATTATCAACTTGAAAAACGGAAATTTAAGGTAGCTGCCGACTGGCACTTGCAAACTGCTTCTGGCTCCCGTGTGGCAAGAAAAGCTGATGTAATGGAGTTGGCTGCATGTTTTATACCCCTAACGTCATGGATGAGGTGACGGCATCCAACACAGAAATGCCAAGACTCAGGTATTCGGGCCGACCGAGGGCTACCTGCAGGCAGATAACCCAAGTGTGATGACTGCAACAGTGAAACACAAAGAACATCACAATCTAGAGACTTTTGAAAGGTACAAAAAAAAATATGGACATGGGAAGAAAGATCTCTGATATAGTGCAATATCTATACAAAGGAGAAAGCTAAATTAAACACAAAAAAAGGCAGCCCCAAATATATTGGAGGAGAAATACAAGCAAAGGCATCCAGATATGGAAAAATTCACAATAAAAAAATAAGACCACAAAGAGGGAATGGTTAAACAAAAGATTAGTACAGTAGAAGTTAAAAAAATACAGGATGAAGTGAAGGATTTAGTACAGAAAGTCTAACCAGTTACATCACAGCATGATGGAATAAGGAGTCCACCAATTAAGGAGAAACAGGAGGAGCAGGAGACATCTGAAGAAATATGGACATGGGGGAAAAAAAAGATTTAATATGGTACAATATTTATGCAAAGGATAAAGCAATACTAATCAATACAAAAAGAGCAGCACCAAAGATATTTGAAAAGAAATGCTGGCAAAGGCAAACAGACGTAGAAAATTTTAAAATACAAGAAATAAGAAAAACAGGGGAAAAGAGAATTAGTAGTGGAGAAGTTAAAGAAATAGAAACTGGAGTTATGGATTACCTGCGAAGTGAAGGATTTAGTGTAGAAAATCTAACTCAGACAGGATCTCAGCAAGATAGAGCAATGGATCCCCAAATTAAGGAAAACTAGTGTAGTGGGAAACATCTGATCTGTTGCCATATGAAGATGCTTTGGTGGCTTCCATAGGAAACCAGTACAAACATTCAGATGGAGTTGCACAACAAGGAAAGGAAGAAAGTGGCAACCCTGACAAAGTCAATGTTGTGGAATGATAGGCCAGTGTGCTCCCAAAGTCCTCCCATATGAAACAGCAACAGATGACAGGACGAATCTGAAAAGAATGTGGCACAAGAACATGCTCTGGAACTTTCTACAGAAAGCCCACAGGAAATGAACAAAGAATGGGCCCTCAGTTTAAAAGACAACAGGCAAAGGGAAGAGTTGCTTGATTTAACAGAAATGGACAGACATAAGGTCAATGAAAGAAATAGACTACAGAAAGTCAATAAAACCCCAAAAGTTAGAAGTATGATAAAACAAATGAACACACTAATTAGGAATGTCCACAGAGATTCATGTGATACAACAGAAGTAAATAAGACATATTACTGTGCAGCTAAATTAATAACAGATTAAGTCCTACCACAAACACACAGGGTAGCAAGGGAAAAGAAGGGGAGAAATCGAATGCCATCATGGAAGTATCAAATAGAGAAAACTATAAATCAATTAAGACAAGTGTCACTGTTAGAAAGACATACGTGATAAAAACAATGCATAGTATCAGAATAAATCAGGATCTAGTGTGCATTATCGCTAATAAACTAAAAATATCAGCACAGGCAGAAAAACTCTGAAGATATGCAAATAAATATAAAAGAAAAGTACAAAATAAGCAATTTACTGATGACCCAAAGAGAATTGGGGAAACAAGGCAAAAAGAAATTGAAACACCGCCAAAAAAAAAAAAAAAAAAAAAAAGAAATACATGCATTTTGGAAAAATATCCATCATCCTGTAGAAAGTACAGTTTTGTACCTACCATAAATGTAGATGTCCGAACTGGATAGCATCTGCAGTCATAACAAATGGGTTGTCCTGTCGTCAGGCAGCCCTTCGGTCGGCCGGATTCCAAAGTCTGGGTCCGGCTTCGGCTGATGTCGCGCTTCACCCGACGTCATCTCTGCTGGTCTTCGGGTATAAAGGCATCAGCCGACGCCATTTTCCTCAGTGTTTCTTGCCCCAGATGCCAATTGCCCTCTTGGAAAGCTAAATTTTGGATAAATGCCAATGTTTCCAAAATAGTAGAAGGCAAACACAAAAAATAAACATGTATGTACATATATACAAACAAATACACCATAAGAGACCCCCCCCCCCAGCTAGCTATTAGGAGGGTAAATACTCTAGGAGTACCGCAGAGGGGAAGGAGGGAGGGTAATCCTGACTGCAGATGCTATCCAGTTCGGACATCTACATTTATGGTAGGTACAAAACTGTACTATGTCCTTCATAGATGCATCTGCAGTCATAACAAATGGGTAGAATACCATAGCCAAACTAGGGGAGGAGGAATAATAATTATGGTGTAGTCAGGATCCCTTGCAGTACAGCAGTGGCAAACCCTGCTCGGGATCTAGAATATAGAGGTAAATTGTAATGCTTGGCAAATGTATGCACGGAGGTCCAAGTAGCCGCCTCAGTAATGACCTTGGTTGCCACTCCTCTTAAGAAAGCTGTGGTAGTGGCTGTGGCCCTTGTAGAATGAGGTCTTATGTTCTGTGGAATTGGTTTTCCATGGTAGGAGTAACAGAATCTTATGCAATTTCCTATCCATTTGGAGATTGTCTGTTTGGAAATTGCTTTTCCTTCCCTTCCTGTTGCATAGGCTACAAAGAGCTGGTCAGTTTTTCTGTTACCTTTGGTTCTGTCCAGGTAGTAGCTTAACTGTCTATGTACATCCAAGGTATGCATTATTCTTTCACCTCTGTTTTGTGGATTGGGAAAGAAGGTAGGTAGGTGGATTGCCTGGTTTAAAGACACTCTGGATACCACCTTAGGCATAAATGTAGGATTAGTTCTCATGGACACCCTATCTTGATGGAAGATTAGGAAGGGTTGCACTGCCATTAAGGCCTGTAGTTCCGAAACCCTCCTTGCTGAAGTAATAGCCAGTAGGAAAGCAGTTTTCCATGACAGGTGTTGTAGATCTGCTGTTGCTGCTGGTTCAAACGGAGGGAGTGTCAACTTTTCTAGTACAAAATTCAAGTCCCATGCTGGTAATGGCGGTTTCCTAGGAGGTTTTACATTCTTGATCCCTCTGAGAAACTGTCTGAGTAGAGGATGTGAAAAGACAGGAGGAACAAAGCTGTATTCTGCTGAAATAGCTGATGCATGTATCTTGATGGAGGAATAGGACAGGCCTGTATGTAGAAGCTCTGCCAAGTACTCCAGAATGTTAGCAATATCTATGTTCGACACATTTTTTCCTCTTTCAGTACTCCAAATGACGAACCTTTTCCATTTTCCTGCATAGTTCCTTCTTGTTGAAGGTCTGCGGGCTTCAAGGATAATGTCTTTAACCCTTTGTGAAAGGTCTGGGTTAGTTACTGCTATGTGATGTTCCAGGCAGTCAGTTGCAAGGTTTTTAGGTTTGGATGTATGATGTTGTAGTTGTTCTGAGTTAACATCAGAGGCATCAGGGGGTATTGACCACATTTTCTCCCGAAACATGCTCCTCAGCAATGGGTACCAGTGTTGTCTTGGCCAGTTCGGAGCTATCAGAATTATCCTTGGACGTTCCTCTTTGATTTTCAGTAGTACCTTGTGCATCAAGGGAAGAGGTGGGAATGCATATGCTGTCAGGCCTTTCCAGCTGAAGGATAGAGAGTCCACCTTCCATGCAAGTGGGTGGAATGTCCTTGTGCAGAATTTTTTGAGCTGGTGATTTTGTGGGGAAGCGAATAGATCTATCTGTGGAATTCCCCATTTCTTTGTGATGGTCTTGAAGATGTCCGGGTGTAGCATCCATTCGTGAGCATCCGAGGTGGTTCTGCTTAAGAAGTCTGCTAGGGTGTTCTCTTTTCCCGGTACAAATATTGCCTGTAACTGGATGTTGTAGCTGAGAGCCAGATTCCAAAGGTCCAAAGTCATTCTGCATAGGGGGTAAGAATGAGTGCCTCCCTGTTTGTTGATGTGCCACATGACTGTGGTGTTGTCTGTCCTTATCATCAAATGGCCTTCTTTGAGGAATGGTCTGAATTTTAGGATTGCCAGTTTTACTGCCAGCATTTCTTTTTGGTTTATGTGCAGGTGCAGCTGGTCCTGAGTCCACAGTCCTTGTACACATTTGTCCAGCATGTGTGCCCCCCATCCTAGGTCTGAGGCATCTGTTGTGATGGTTTGGTTTGCTCGAAAGTTGTGGAAGGGCAAGCCTGGGTTTGACTGGCATGCCCGAGCCCACCATAGGAACTCCTGTTTTAAGCATGGGATTAGTGGTATTTCTGTTTCTAAGCTGTGCCTGTGTTGAGACCATAAATTCTTTAGGTACCACTGTAACTTTCTCATATGCAGTCTGGCATGTGGGACCAAGATTATGCATGATGCCATGAAGCCCAAGGCCTGCAGAACTTTTCTTGCTGTTAGTTTGTTCTGCTTTGTTAATGCTAAGAAGTAAAGAGGGAGTTCTTTTTGTTTTTCTGCAGTTAGGAATGCCATTTGTTTTACTGTGTCCAATTCCGCGCCCAAGAAAGTTCTTGTCTGGGATGGTATCAGCCTTGACTTTTGAAAATTGACTGTGTATCCCAGGGCTTGTAGCAAGTAAATGACCCTTTGTAAATCTGTTGTCAGCTTGCTTTTGTTGTCCGCTTGTAACAGGCAGTCGTCCAGGTATGGATAAATTTGAATTCCCTGTACTCTGCAGTGAGCGATTACTGATGCCAGGCATTTTGTGAATACTCTGGGCGCAGTAGATAAGCCAAAGGGCAATGCTGAGAATTGATAATGCTCTGATCCTGCAAAAAATCTGAGGCATCTTCTGCAATTTGGTCGAATGGGGACGTGCAGGTATGCCTCCTTGAGATCTAGAGTTACCAGCCAACACTCCTTGCCCAGCATGGGAAAAAGTTGCTGTAGGGTCAGCATTTTGAATTTTGGGACAATGATGTATGTATTTAAGATGGACAGGTCGAGAATAGGTCTCCAGTTTTTCTCTTTTCTTGGTACTAGGAATAGTCTGGAGTAGAATCCTTTGCCCTGTTCTGTTATTGGCACCCTTTCTACAGCTCTCATCTTTATTAATTCCGCTATCTGGTGCAGGGCTTCTATTTTTTGATTTGGGGGCAGGTTTGGCATTCCTCTTTTTACTGGTAAAGTGTGGAAGTGGAACCGGTAGCCTTGGTCTATGGTTTGCAAAATCCACTTGTCTTTTGTAATATAGTGCCAATTTTTTGAGAAGAAGGCTAACTTTCCGCCTAATGGTGCTGTTATTTGCTCCCTGGTAGGCGGAGTCAGAGCCAAGTCACTGAGATTGTCCTGTTGTAGTGGCAGTGGTTGTGTCTGTGCCTCGGTTATTACCTTGCCACTGTCGTCCTCTGTAGGCACCTCCTCTGGATTGATTTCTGCCTCTAGAGAGTCTGTTCCTGCCCCTTTGGGATCTTGTGGAGTCAGGAAAGGACCAATTTTTGGCAGGCCAGTTCCTGCTAAACCTTGGGGGCTGAACCTGTAGGAAATCTTTAACTGTTTGTACAGATTTTGCCTTCTCTTCCATTTTCTTCATTACCTGCTGGGCAGGTTCCCCAAATAGACTGGCCTTATCCATAGGAGCATCCAATAGCTTAGCTTTAACATGATCCGGCAAGACCTGTTCTTTCAACCATGCATGCCTTCTTATCACTGTGCCAGTCATGGCTGATCTAAATGAAGCCTCCAGTGCATCATAGCCACATTTTAAAGAATGGTTACTAACCTGTTGGATGTTATTCACCATTTCTAATACATATTTCTTATCTAAAGATTCATCAGAGGACAGCTTTTAATTAACTGATCAAGCATAAACTCTTGGTATTGGATCATGTGAAACTGACAGTTTAAAGCTCTAGCTGAGAGAGTAGCAGAGGTGTAGACTTTTTCCCCCATCTCTCTAAGGACCTGGATTCCCTTTCAGAGGGAATAGGGTTTTTTGCTGTGGTTGAGGCTACTGCCTTAGGCCCCTGTGATATAGTTTCAGGGTCTGCAAGAGGGGCCTTGTATAGGTGGTGGTGAGTGTCTGGCACCCTGTAAAATCTATCTGGTTTGGCAGGGGCTGGAGGTAAAGAATCAGGTGCAGTGCAGACATCATTAAATGCATCGTCCACAACAGATAGGACAGGAGGTATAGCTAAGGGCCTATGTTGTGGTAAGTGCAGAAAAGTCCTAAGCCTTTTTCTTGAATCTGAGAAATCTTGTCCCTGCCATTGGAATTGTTCTCTCATGGCATGTAAGGTTTCCCCAAAGGAGAATTCCTCTGGTGGAGAGGCAGCTGGAATGGATTCTTCAGCATCTGAATCTTCATAATTGGAAAAAGGAGCCTCTGGCTGGTCTGTAATGTCTGAGACATCCGCAGAATCAGAGGACACAGGCTCGGGGCTCTGCTCTAGGTCTCTTTTCTGGGGCTGAGAGGCCCTGTCTGGGTGAGATTGGGATCCCCTAATTAAGGATATTAAATCTTCTGCCAGAGTAAGCATTTGTGAAGTAGAAGTGGGCCTGAGTGAGGGTGGTTTAACAGGCACTGATTTAGCTGATTTGGCTGCTTTAGCCCTGGCAAAGGCCTTAATAGACATGGCTGCAGGAGGCCTAGCAGCACCACGTGCTGGGGTAGAGATATCCAAGGGGATGGTGTCTGATAGATCAGTAGGAACCACAGTTGTAGGCAAAGTTTCTGAGGCTGATTCAGATAAGGTAGCAGGAGCCTCAGTAGTAGTCATGGATTCGGCTGCAGATTGACCAGTTTTCTCGGTTTCGGCTGAAACCGAGACACTCGCGGCTTGCTTAACAGTGGTTTCGGCCGAAACCGCAGACCACGAGTGTCGGTCTTTTTCTTTGCGTTTTTTAACAATTTGGGTAGTCGGAGGATCCGACGGCATAATGTACGCAAAATCTGAGCCGAAAAACTGTTCAGCAAACTCCGACCGACGCCTAAGCGTTCGTCGGTTGAAGGAAGCACAGGCCGAACAGGCTGCTACGTCGTGGTCTGGGCCTAAGCAAGGCAAACAGTAAGAGTGGAAATCTTTATGAGGTATTTGTTTCCCACAAGTTAAACAGTTATTGACTTTTTCTGACATCGGCTGAGGCAAGAAAGAGTCCCCAACGGGTACTTAGCTTTTTAGAAGTCTTCGAAGTAGTATTCGGTAGTAGTAATCTCTGGATCTGACCGACCGGCACTTGCGAACAGCTTCTGCTTCGGGCGCCACGCGGCAAGAAAGACTGAGGAAAATGGCGTCGGCTGATGCCTTTATACCCGAAGACCAGCAGAGATGACGTCGGGTGAAGCGCGACATCAGCCGAAGCCGGACCCAGACTTTGGAATCCGGCCGACCGAAGGGCTGCCTGACAACAGGTCAACCCATTTGTTATGACTGCAGATGCATCCATGAAGGACATCATAAACATACTAAATGGATAGAAGTAGTAAAAGAAAGTATAAGAAGTTCAAACGCACAGGATATGAAATGGGATGAAGTAATGGCCACACAGATTGAAACAAAGTTAAGAAAAGCTCCTATTGGAAAACCTCAGGCCCAAATACAGCAACCACTTCTGGCTAAAAGGTATTAACATCTTTAGGTGCAGACTTAGCCATGAGTAAGAACTATTTATATGCTCATCCTGACCAGACACCAGCCTGGTTAACAACAGTAGTTAAAACAATACTCCTACTCAAGAGTGAACTTGTAAGCTAACCTAAAAACTACAGACCAATAACTCGCCTTCCGATGACATATAAACTATACATTGGAACTGATGCAAAAGAACTGTGAAGTTAATCAGATGTAGAACTAAAAGCACAACTGCAAGTGGACAAAACTTTTTCAGATGATCTTATGTCATTTGGTCTTGTTAAATGGGCAAAAGCAGCCTTTAAAGCAGGAAAGCTGCAAAACCAAGAAAAAAAGAAGTTATGTACTCACCATAACATTCCATGTTTGTTGCCCTTGATCTCGCCTTTCTTCTTTTAGGAATGCCTTGCATAGCCTATGGGACATATTGGATCCCATTTCTCCCATATGGAAATTAGCCTATGGGACATATTGGACCCCATTTCTCCCATATGGAAATTAGAAATGGCAGTTAACTGAACTCAGTTAGTAGCTGCAGCTGCTCCTCACTCGAAGGTTTCAGCAAGAAATTCAAGAATCTTAGAAATGGGAGCAATAACGGGATCAACCTGATTTTTGCCTGCCCAACAAGAGAACCTGTTCAATTTACTAGCATAAAGTTTCCTAGTAGTAGGCTTATGGGAGGAAATCAAAATGTGTTGAACTGCTGGAGAAACATCGGGAAGCCTGGCTAAGACTGGAAGTGGAGAAACCAAGCTGTGAGCTTGAAAGTTTGGATGGAAAGATGTAGAGTCCCCGACTGATGCATCAAAAGATCTGGTGCTGGGTCCAGGATCCAAGGCTCCCCCCTGCAGGTGAGGCCAAAGAAATGGGAACCATATCTGGTGAGGCCAGTAAGGGGCAATGAGGATTAGCTTGCAACCCAACGACTGTGCTTTCTGAAGAACCTTGGGGATCAGGGGAAAAGGTGGAAAGGCGTAAAGCAATCCCGGGGGCCAATCGTGAACAAGTGTGTCCCTGGGCTGTCCCGGTGGTGGGACTAGGGCAAAGTAGCTGCTGCATTTGTTATTGAGATCGCAGCATGGCTGGCCCCATTTGCAAAAAATCAAGTCTGCAACTTCCTGTTTCAGGAACCACTCATGAGGCATCAGGATAGCCCGGCTGAGGTTGTCCGCTATCACGTTGGATTTCCCCGGGATGGGCATGGCAACCAGAAAGCATTGTGAAGACATCGCCTATTTCCAAACTCGTAGAGCCTCTCGACACAAGGGGTAAGATCTGGATCCACCCTGTTCATTGATATACCATACTACCAACATATTGTCCATCTGAAATGCTATAGTCCCTGTAGGTAGGTAGAGAGTCCTGAAGTGCTTGCAATGCCAGAAGCACTGCTCTCATCTCCAGGACACTGATGTGCAAGTGGTACTCGTGTTCCTGCCAAGTCCCATGAACAGTCTGTCCCAGATAATGCCCCCCCCCCCATCTGGGAAGCGTCCATGGTCACTGTGGCTACAGGTTGGGGGGGTAGAAACGGCCTGCCTACTGCTACCATAGGGGAGTGAAGCCACCACTCCAGATCCTTTTTGCAGGATTCCCTGATTAGAATCGGATGTGACATGGGTAAATCCTGGAATGACCACGGTGCAAATAGGAGCCACTGTAGAATTCTCATGTGGAAGTGAACCATAGGGACCAGAGTGATTGCCGCTGCCACAAAACCCAGGACCTTGAAGACAAATTTTGCCTGGATTCTCTTTTGTGTGAACAGCATTACAACTTGGCAACGGTTCGTTAATACTCCTTCTTGAGGTAGCTTTGCTACCCATGGACCTTGTGTCTAAATCTGCCCCTATAAAGATAATATACTGAAAAGGCAATAAGGCAGACTTTTCATAGTTTATGCTGACCCCTAGTTGAGAACAAGAGCAAATTGTGGATTCTCTTGCCTCAATTAGTTGATGCTCATTGGTGGCAGTAAGGAGCCAGTCGTCTAGATATGGAAACACCCAGAATTCCTAGACGCCTCAAGTGAGCCGTAACTACTGCCATGCATTTGATGAACACCCTGGGGGCTGTGGTGAGACCAAAGGTCAGAGCTCTGAACTGACAGTGGCTGCCTCCCATCCAGAAGCACAGATATCTCCTTGACCTTCTGTCCATTTTTATGTAGTAGTACACATCCTGGAGATTGATAGAGGACATCCAATTGTTGTGTCCCAGAAAGGGAAGAATGGACTGCAGTGTTAACATCCGGAATGGTTTTCTTGACTGATTTGTTCAGCCTGCCAAGATCCAATATGAGTCTACAGTCCCCTGTTTTCTTTGGAACTAAAAAGAACCTTGAGCAAGTTCCGGATCTGATTTGGTCTGCGGGGACTTCCTGGATGACTCTCTTTCTTAGCAACCTTTGAACCTCTAGGTTTGCTTGATCCTGAAGACTGGGTGGAACATTTGGGATAGTGTGTTCTTGTTTTGACAGGGGAAGTTGAGAGAGGGGGATATTGTAACCTCCGGATATTATCAACAGTACCCATGTATCTTCTGTGATTATCTGTCATGCTTTTGGGCACAAGGATAATCCCCCCTTCCTGTCTCCAGAGTCGGACAGTCGGACCCCCCTTCAGGAGCGCTGGAAGGGCCTACCAGAAAAGGTATCAGTCGCATTGATCCTGCAAACCCCCCCCCCCCCGCAATATCGGCATCTTCTGTTATTTTCCCCTCGGGGAAATATCTCCACGTGTTTCAGGTGAAATTCCCTGAGATTTCCGGAACCACATTTTTCCGCTCTTCTGGCCTTTAGGGTAACGCCTAGATGGAGCAGAAAAACGTTACTCCCACGGCAGTGAGAGTTTTGCCATCCTGTTCAAATCTGGTAGGAGTCTCTTTTACCTGAGGCCTGAACAAGGACAAGCCGTCAAAGGGGGCATTGGTAAAGGAAGACTTGAAGGGCTCTGTAAAATGACAAAGGTGCATCCAGGAGTGTCTGCGCAAGGCTACCCCTGTGCCTGTCGCCCTGCTCATCCCATCGGCTGCGTAAGAAATTAGCCATATGGAGGAGTTGACCACTGAAGTCAAGGTCGCTAACTGAGAATCCACCTTGTCCAAGGCTCCCACAGCTGTAGGATCCTGTAAAGTATCTCCTAACTCTTTGAGGAGATCCCTTTGAAACCTTGTAAAGTGGGACAAATAGTTCAGCGACCTGAGTGTAAAGGTCACTTAAGAAAACATACGCTTCCCGTACCTGTCCATCGTATGAGACACTCTATTCGGCGGATGGACAGATGAAGTTTCTGCTAATTCCTTCTTGGTGGCTGTTGCCACCACCACAGCATCAATGGGAACACCTTTGGATAAGAAGAGTCTGTCTTCAGAGGCTATTATGAATTTATTGGGATAAAAAGAGTCCGTCTTCAGAGGCTATTATGAATTTATTGGGCCTCCATGGAACTGGTTCCATTGTCTTTTGACTACACTCCTTTCGTCACACTACGTGCAATAGTGGGTCGAAAGGAGGAGATACCCAAGAGGTGGGGGGGGGGGGTCAGGAACCGAAAGCATCCAGGTACACCGACTCATCTTCAGATGGGGAAAGGGACTTCCAATCACCCCTCTAAGGCTCTCTAAGTCTGAAAAAGAGACATCTTCCGAGTCATCCAAGTCACTGTCCGATGTCAAGGACTCAGAGGAGTCCACATGCTTCCTCTTGCAAGTCCTCTTCCAAGGGACCTCCGAGGGATGCTAAGGGAGGTTTAGGAAGAGGTGGGATCGCCCAATAGGACATCCTGGAGCATGGGTTCCCTACGCTTGGGTCAGAGGGGAGATTCAGAGGCGGGCACAAGCACCGAAGGCAAAGGAGCCAATGGAGCCGAGGGTGGAGATGTCTCAGCAGACAGCACACTCCTCATCATCTTGAAGGCATTGCAATCCTGACCCAAAAGAATCTCCGGTTCTGAAGAAGACAGAGACTTCCTCTGAACCGAAAACGACGGCTCCAAGGCTGATGTAGGAGCAGAGGTGACCTGTGCCAAAGCTCCGAGAGGGAGAATAGGATCGGACAAGGGTCCGATGCTGCTCCCCCCCCAGAGCTGACGAGGGAGCGTCGGCCCCCAGATCCCTCGATAGAAGGGGGTATGAAGGAGATCAGAGTGGTAGTCGGAACCGAAAGACAGGAGGAGGTTACTGGAACCGACGGTTCCACCACTACGACTTCCATACACTCCGGCTCCGAACTCAGAGAAGTCGGAGGAGGAATCAAGACAGAGGTTGGTTGGGCTGTTGGCACCATTTCAGTCTGGGATGGGTCAGAAAGTATTTTAGCTAATGCCAGTGTCCTAAGAAGCCTCTTCACCACCCTCTTCACATCATCATCAGAGAGGCTCCAGAATGATCAAGAGGAATGGGTTGAAGACCAGTGACTGCCTGCCGCAGATTGCAACAAGGAGACTGTGGAGCAGACCACACCAGCTCCAAGGCAGGAGACCTGGATCGTTTGTGAGACCTTACTGGGTCTGAAACAACAGATGGAGCCGTAGGCGAGTGTGTCTTGTCGGAACCAAATTTCGGGTCCGACTTAGCTTGTAGCTTGCCCTTCTCTTTAGATGGATCCAAACTCGGAGCTAAAGAGGATGAAGGTTTGGATTTCTCCAGTTTTTTGGCTGGCTGAGTCCACTCCATATCAGCATCAAAGGGGCCCTTCAGTAAACCTCTTAAGATTAATTTGTTCTTTCTTTCCTGCAGGACTCGTGAACTAAATGCATGGCAAATAGAACACAAATCCTGCAGGTGAACAGGTCCTAAACAGTACAGGCAATTCCTGTCTGTCTGTAAGAGACATCTTTTGACAGCACAAATCGCACTTTCTGAAACCTGAAGGTTTCGATTCCTTGGTAGAGTCTTTAGACAAAGTCGAACAGCAGTATCTAAGCTAGACAAAAACAAACAAAGGCAATACCAACAAGAACGAACTAGCCAGTAACAGGCAAAAAATCCACCCCCCCCCTTTTTTTTTTTTTTAATATATAAACAGACAGGATAAAAGAGAAAAGGAGGGAGAGCCTCTAAATTAAACAGCAAACTCCCCACCTAAGGAGAACCTCTAACTTAAACAGCAACTCCTTAAACTTGAAAGAAGGCAAAAAAAAATGAAGAACCCTCCAAGTTAAACGGGTTTAGAAGAGGAGAAAGGGCCAGAGAGAGATGATTAGTCCACAACAAACGCAAGTCACTCAAATGGGATATGGAAAGCAGAAGAAAACAAGGGACAACTATTACAAGTTAGATAGGATAAATAATAGATTTTCTTTCAAAAGTACAACAAATAGAAAAACACTTGCCCTGAGCCAGTATTCGCAATCTCAATGCTGCAAGCGGCAAACGAGATCTGGGTAACTACCACTAGGCATGCTGGGATAGAGGATAGCCTTGAGCCAGTAAAAGCTCTCGAACTATAGTATATGACAGAGAGTGGGAGCTGAAGATCGGTTCCGGACCCAAACAGCAAGAACGAAGGCAACATATGGACAACATATCATCAGTTTGGGACAGGAATGCGATATAACTTAAGCAAGAGAGTGCGTATAGATATTTGGGAATTGATGAAGGATCAAAAAACATGAACAAATGCAAATAAAACTTTGTAAGGAATACTTTAGAAGAAAAATTAATACGGAAAACAGCACCGACATCTACGAACAAAGTCCAAGCTATAAACCAATTTGCTTTTCTTGCCCTTACAGTTTTGGAGTGATTAACTGGCCCCAAGAAGTGGTGGATAGGTTGGACAGGAAAACAAAAAGGATGCTTCAAACTCATCATATGATTTACAACAATCAGTGCATACCAAGATTATATATTCCCCATTCTAAAGCAGTTATGGGCCGTCTTGAAATTGATTACATGTACAGATCTGCAACTGTGCGACTGCATACATTTCTGCTAACCTCACAAAACCCAGATATAGTGAAAGTTGTAAAACATGAGGAGAAAAAGTCTAAGATGACTCCCTGTTTAGTTTAGCAGAAGCATACTGGCATCAAGAGGGACTGGAAATCAAACCACAAGTAGAAAGAAATCAGGAAGCAACTGAATGCGCCAAAGAACAAACGAAAGAATACAAAGTGAAGGATCAGATAAGAAGGGAAGAAACGTGGAAAATGCATAAATATAGCTGCAAGTACAGAAATCTCTTGGAACAACTATGTTGATCAAATCAAACGCAGGAATGCTTAAGGAGAGGTGAATTTAAAGCAATAGACGAAAGGTTAATATTGGCGATCCAAGACAGTGGACTACGTACATGTTGGTTTACAGTGTCCACTGAACGTGGTAGAAACAGAAAAATGTAGGTTTTGTAAAACAGAATTATAAACAGCTGTACATTTTGCTGCTGCTTGTAATATACTAATGGCAGGAGGACTGTATACTGAAAGGCATAATAATGTGGCAAAAATGCTGCATCAGGGATTGCGCAAAAATTATAATACTGAAGTGGCTGAAAATCGCTGGAAACAGGAGAGACACAAAGCATTATAGAAAATTAAGTTTTTATCACATTGTCATCCATTATCAACAGTTCAAAATATAGATGCCAGAAAACCAGATACAGACGTGCATGAAAAGACAAAAGTAGTACTGATCATTGAAATTGCTACACCCAGTGACTACAATGTCTTACTTACAGAGAGAGCCAAAGTCCTAAAATACCAGGATTTATAGGCAGAAACAAGGGTAATGTGGAAAAAGGATACCCAAACAGTTCCAGCAGCAATAGAAGCAATAGGTCTTATAAAAATAATTTACAATCGTATATAGATAAGTTACCAATACACGTAACACTGTATGAACTGCAGGAGTTGTCATTACTGGGCACAATGTGGGTGCTGAGAAGAGCACTTCTGGCTAACATCAAAGACTAAAACGATACTAATTTCATGAACTTTAAATCATACTTTGACTTAGGAATGGGTCCGTTCCAATCATGGTATTATAAACCCAAAAGACTTGGAGAAATGAGAGAGCGTGAGCTGAGGGGAATTCAGTGGGCAAAGGCACACTTCCCATTGAAGGGCAGCTACAGAGAAACTTGGAAGACTTGTTGCAGGGAAGGATGGGCCAGTCTACCAATGTCAAGGGTTGGCTGCCTTACAGGACCAGGAAAGCTGGCCTACTCCCTACTATCAGTGTCTCTGCATGCATATGACCTCATGGGGGATTCCTGAGCAAGAAAAGAATGCATCACAGAACTCCTGCCTTCTTTGAAACTCTGGTTGATCACTGGGCTGACTTGCAAATAGAGGGGCCATACAGCTCTGCCCTGCAGTGATGCAAAAAAGACTTGATGGAATGCATTAAAAATAAAAAGGGGAAGTCTACAGTATGCTTATACTGTATTTCAGAAACTTCTACAGCAAGCTACTACAGCCCCTAAAGCTAAATTTCCTGCCTTCATACCTCCCTGTATATATAGCACATGTAATCGTTACTTTTAACTGAAACTCTTTGTAAATGGTGTAACTGAATCAGGGATGTCTGACAAGAACTGTTGTTGTTCATGAAATAAATGGACTGTAAATGATGAAAGAATGCAAATGTCCATGTCTATATAATGGAGCTTTTTCTCACCCAGGCCTCCTGGTAAACAAATGGCAATAACTAACTAAAGAAATAAAAGTTCCAGAATTTCATGACACCCATAACAGCAATATTACCATTCATACATTTTTTTTGCAGTGAATTATGCAGACTCAGCTTTAACTATTCTAAACACTGAATTTTACCTGTCCATGGATATCTCCACATACTGTAACTGGTGTAGATACCGGCTGAACATTGGATTCCTCCAACAGCAAGTCACATACATAATCGCATAATCTCTTTAAAAAAAAAAAAAAAAAAAGACTTCTGATTAATTATACTAAGACCTCTAGAACGTCAAGAAAGGTTACAAAAACATGTCAACATCAAGTTGGTTAAGAACACTAAAAAGTAAGCTGCTTCTCAACACCACAACAGTGACTTATAACTGCAGTAACTTCACATGCAAAGCACATTTGGGGATAGCATATTAAAGTACACGGAGGTGAACTGTGGACACAATGGACACAGCAGACAAGACACGACCACTAGAGAGGACTGTGAAGGAGAAATCCACAGAGACTTTCAAATTACATGGGTCAAGTAAAAGAATGGAGGAAGAAAATGAGAAACTGGAATGTTAAAAAGCAATTATAAAAAAACAATGAAAGCTGACCAATCTACAACAATTATACACTTACCATAAAGACAGATCTGGACTGGCAGGACCATCCTAGTAAACAGCAAGAATAACTGCTTTAAGCATTTGGCAGTTTAGCATCCGAAATGTTCCCAGGCTACCAGCCTCTCCCCCTTTTTACCAATAATGCTCTGCAAAAGACCCAGTTCCAGCTCTCAGCTATGTCACAAGAAAGGAAAACAGACGGCGTAACAGCAACATGGGTATCAAGACCACGCTAGCAAGAGGGTGGGGAAAAAAGGCAAGTGTGTAGGTTACAGAAAACAGACGTGTTCATCCTAACCTATCATTATGTTAAGTACCTTTCATATCTGATATGAGGTGATTCGTCCCCATCAAAAGCAAGACAAAGTCCCAGCTTATCCTTCTGGATAAACAAAAAATCAAGAAATCACATTAAGCTCTTAGAGTTTTGCAAATGTATTTAGAGAAGCCCACACAGCTGCTACCAAGACATCACCCAAGAATGCAAGTTTGCAAAAAGTCAAAGATGTCTCCTCTGCCATGGGTGAATGACATGTAGGCTTTAAAGACAAGTTTTTTTTGGCGGGGGGAGGGATCTCCATCCAACTCAAGTGAAGATATCAAGACACCCTAGACCAGCATCACACTGCGAAGGAGAAGCAGGTATATTTTGCTCCCAAGTTCCTGAAAGCACCAGTCTGTCCCAAGAAGGATGTGCAATGTGCTTGCTGGTGTACTACCTCGCCTCCATGTTGATTCAGCCACAGTCCTGTCTCCTGGAAGACAGCACCCTGTTGCATATCTTTATCCTCCACCAGGATCAACTGCACAATGTGCCCAAGTGAGAGAACTTGATGCCAACTCTCCCTGCTTGCAGAGTCAAGCTCCTGATCTGGTAATCAAAGTCTGGTCTACTGGGTCATAGTTAGGGCTTTATCACCGTATGCCACTTTGTGACAGAATTTAACACACTTACTTAACCATCTACATAACGTAATTTTGGAAACGTTAGAACAGGGCAAAAAACAACTACATCTCTTTTCTTAAAGATTTGGTTCTGTTTATATAAAATCTGAGATGTTTTTTGAACATCCATTTAAAGCAATCAAAATATTCAGTGTTAAAATAATTAAGAATGAATGCTGACATTTTGTTAAACTGAAAGATGTTTGGTCGAAGTGAGTACACTTGGCAAAAATACACGTTTGTAAGGACACTTATTCGAGAAAAAACAAGATATGCAGGATTAACAGATGAAGTTCAGAAACCTTTCTAATTGGAAAAAAAAGAAAAAAGCCTCTAGAAAGTTTTTTTTCCAAGATACAAATGTTAACTCTGTAGCGGGCACACAGAAAAAGTAACCTTTTCTAACATACATGTACAAATCTCATCATGCAAAAGGATGTACGTCAGAAGATCAGATTAAGAAAATACCTTTAATTAAAAACACACACACACCTTTAAAGGGGCAGTCTCAAAGACCCTTTGATTCTGATATTTTACAATTATAGTATGCCTTTCTGAGCATGCTCAGCTTTGTTTGTGGTGGTTTGGGAGAGGGGTGCCTTCAGGAAGTTTCAGAAGCATTAAACCAGATGCCTTCTCAAGTTGCAGATGTTCTTCATGTTTCACTGTTGCAGTCATCACCTGTGGGTTTATCCCTGTTGTGGTAGGCCTCAGCCGGCCCGAATACCAGAGTCAGTGTTTTTCTGTGTCTGCTGCTGTCGCTTGCAGACTGACGTCAGGATGTCAGTGCTATAAAGCAAGGCAGCCAACGCCATTACACCAGTCTTTCTTGCTGTGGAGCCCGTAGCAGAAGTAGTTCACAAGTGTGCTGGTCGGTCACTACCACAGTTTGAATTTCAGCTGAAAACGTCTAAAGCTAAGCACCCTGTTGGGGATCCTTTTTTCTTGCACTAACCGGTCTAAAAAAGTTTTAACAATCTTCTCGCCTGTGGATAGCAGATCCCACACCGAGACTTCCATTCAAAGTGCATCACTTGTTTAGGCCTAGACCACGACGTTCCCCGTTGCTGGTTCTGTGCTCCCTTTAATGCGAGAACCATTTGTCACTGAGCTCTTATTGTAGACAGGTATTTTCGCCTTCCGTCTTCCTATTCCGAAACAATCCGTAGACATACTGAAAAAACGTAGAGATAAAGACAGAAACAGACCACACAAGGCTAAGCCTTCCAACGATGCTACTGCTAAGCAAGTCATCAGTTCTCTGGAATTAAGTGTGGCACTTTCACAGCCCCTGATGCCAGATACAATAACTACGCAGGCCTCTACCAAAATAATTTTGGAGTCTGGTATGCAGAAGAAATCTTCGTCTTCAGAGCCTTTGGTGGTCTCTGCCTCGGTTGGGTCCAGAGCTGCTATGCAAGCACCAGCTTCAAAGGAGGCCTTTCGGATTACTGATTCTAGACAAAACAGACGTCTTCTCATCTGACTATCATTTCCCTCAGACCGATGGATACTCTTGGGCCTAGAAGCCAGGCCACTCCTAGAAAATCTACCTCTAGCCACCATCTTACTCCTGCTCCACCACCCCAAGCCCAAATACCTAAAATGGCGGAGGATCTTATCTCCCTTATCCGGGGTAGTCAGACCACAATTTCTAAAAGGAAAAGACACCCTTCTCCTGAAATAATGACAGAACAGGACTCTGAGGAATCTGATTATTCAGATTTTGAAGAGGAACAACAACCTCTGACTGCATATGAGGATTCAGATGCAGAGGAATCTATTCCTTCTGCCTCCCCACCGGAAGACCTTTCCTTTGGGGAAACCCTTCACACCCTCAGGGAACATTTCCACTGGGAATCTCAGGACTTCTCCCAGTCTAAGAAAAGACTAAAGAGTTTCTAGATCTGCCACAGCAAAGACCCCTAGCCATCCCCCCATCTTAGAAGTGGTGGATGATGTTATCCATGAATCCAGCTTAGCCCCTGATGCCCTCCCCACCTGCTCCCAGTAAACCCAACAGGTATCACAGAGTACTGGATTCTCACAAATACCTGTAGAGAAATCCTGCTGAAGACCCAGAGGTCATTACACAGGGACCTAAAGGAGTTAAGGACAAGTTCTGCAAATAATCCTATTCCTTCTGAGAAGGATTCCAGAGCTCTGGATAGATGGGGTAAAAAAAGCATACACCTCTGCAACCATAGATATCAGAGCACTCAACTCAGTTCTATAGGTTAAAATATCAACACCACACTTTGGAACTATGGAATTATTAAAGTAAAAGATTTCAACCCTTCCTGACTGTGCCAATTCGAAAGAGTTAGCAGATTTATTGCACTCTACTTGTCAAGTGGCCAAACACTCATTACACTGTGGATATGATGCCCTAGAAACCTCAAGCAGGGCAGCAGTGTTAGGATCTGTCATTAGGAGACATGCATGGTTGAAGGAACAACCTCTCCCAGGTCATGTCAAGTCTAAATTAATGAATGCACCCTTGGATAAGGACCACTTGTTTGGAGTAAAAGCAGAACAGGTGGCAAAATCTATGCAGACAGTAAACGATTTCTTTCAGGTTCAGCAGGAATTTTCCCTCTAAGCACTGGTCCTTTCCTGCATCTAGTAGACAGGGGTAAGGTCAGCCCCGCAGGGACAGACCATCCAGGCCCCTACCCCAGGGACAACCAATAACTAAACAGTGGACCACCCCAGGGACAACCAATAACTAAACAGTGGACCACCTCCACCCCAAAGGCAAGGAGTTCTATGCCATCTTTCTATGGCAAAAACTCTCAATGACTCCCTCTCCCCCATCTGCCCTCCTTTCACTCACCAAAAGCTAGGAGGAAGGCTCTCCCTCTGCAAAGAAAATTGGCTTTCTGTAACAAAGGACCAATGAGTCTTAAAGATAATTTTTCAGGGATACAAATTCTCTTTCAACGAACTCCCAATTCCAAGAGGGTACCCAGACTTGCCTCCAAATCAGTGAACAGAGGCACTGAAAAAAGTCCAAACTCTCATATCCCAGGGGGCAGTAGAACCTGTTCCCCCAGATCAAACAAAGGCTTTTATTGCAGACTATACATTGTTCCCAGAAAAGAGGGCACTTGGTGCCCCATCCTGGATCTATCCATTCTTAACACCTCCCTGGTGGTCCCCAAATTCAAAATGCTAACTTTGCAGCAGCTGCTGCCTATGCTGACAAAAAATGCCTGGTTAGTGACCCTAGACCTAAAGGATGCCTACCTACCTCTACATCCCCATAAGTGAATCCTGCAGGAAATTCCTGCTCTTCAGAGCAGGATCATAACATTTCCAGTTCTCTGCACTACCCTTTAGCTTATCTACTGCTCCCAGGGTATTCTCCAAATGCTTAGCCCCAGCCATAGCATTATGCAGACAAAAACACAGATTTACCCTTATCTGGACGACTGCCTCATTCAGGCAGACTACAAAGAAAGGCTGCTCTAGGACCACCTCTGTCAAAACCCTCCTAACTTCCTTAGGGTTCACCATCAATGAGAAAAAAGCAAAGCAAGCACCCTCCAGGAAAATCGTTTTCTTGGGAGCACTGCTGGCCAGAGCATCACAAATGGCCTTCCTAACCCCAGAAAAGCAGAGCTTCCTGCCTCTCAACTTATCCTAGCTGGCTTCCAGAAATCACCTCACTTCGTGGAAGTTCCTGCAAGCCTTGGGGTACATGGCATCTTGCATCCTTCTAATTCCTCTGGTCAAGCTTCACATGAGAAAACTTCAGTGGTATCTAAAGAACCTTTGGTGTTAGCACTCTCAACCTCTAGAGAGCTCTCTCCCTCTGATCCCCTGTATAATGGCAGAATTTCTCTGGTGGCCAGGGGCCTGTGCCAAGAACAAGGGTCTTCCCTTCACCCTGCTGGGCAGACCATTACCACCGATGCTTCAGACACTGCTTGGGGCGCTCACCTAGAAGGCAGGTGCAACCACAGTCTTTGGGATACCCAGCACCTTCTCTTACACATCAACCAGAAGGAAATGATGGCAGTACAAAAGACTCTGACATCCCTCAAACCCCATCTCAAGCCAGCGGTTCTACTGATCTAAGCAGACAACACCACAGTAGTGTGGTACATCAACAAACAGGGAGGGACCCAATCTTATCCTCTGTGCAGGCTAACCATGAACCTATGGCTGACGGCTTCTTCCATGGGAATACACCTAATAGCCCAACACCTACCAGGATCAACACCATCCTGGCAGATGACTTAAGCAGGAACTTACTGGGGTCCCATGAATGGCAGCTCCACAGAAAAATTTTTTTACAAATCACTCAGGAGTGGGGGACTGCGGAGGTGGATCTCTTTGCTTCACATTGGTACCCCTTACTGCGCAGCCTGACATTACAGCCTCCCAGGCAGCTTCCCCTGATCTCAGACCTCCTGACTCGGGGGTGGGGGTGGGATGCAGCATCCAGACTTGCAGACTCTCAAACTATCAGGATGGCTAATACTCTAAAGGCAAACAAGGGGCCCCAGTTGAGCAAACAGGTCCTAGACATCATTCACAGGGGCCAGAAGGCCCAGCACCAGAAAATCTGGCGCAAGAAAATGGAAAAGATTCTGCTCCTGGAGCCAGTCCAGAGGGGGCAATACCTCACAACCTTCCATCCCGCTTATCCTGGACTACCTAGTGGCCTCTCCTCTTCTATTAAAATCCATGCCTCAGCCATTTCAGCTCATTTTGACACAGATCAGCCCCTGTTCTCCCATCCTTTGATCAAACAATTCCTCAGGGGGGCTTCTAATATCAGACCTCCCAAGAGGACAACCATGCCAGCCTGAGACCTGAATTATGTTTTGGAAAAACTAACCTTACCACCCTTCGAACCTGCTGCTTCAGCAGAAAGTACAGTTTTGTACCTACCATAAATGTAGATGTTCGAGTGTTCACACTGCTGCAGTCATCACACTTGGGTTATCTGCCGTCAGGTGGTCCCGCAGTCGGCCCGTGTTCCAAAGTCTTGGTCCGGAGTCGGTTGCTGTCGCTTCTTCCCTGACGTCAGTGCGACAGGGGTATAAAAGAGGCAGCAGACGCCATTTTCTTCAGTTTTTCTTGCCCCAGATGGCAGGTGCCCCCAAATAGGAAGGCAATACATAATCCTAAGTAAATTACACAAGTAGAAAACAATAGTTACAGCTGTAAGCAAATACACCATATAGAAATACATCTTAGAAATTCTATAAATAAGGAGCTATAGATAAAACCCAGGTAAGAAGAGGGAAAGGTGGGAGGGTAACCAGGATTGCAGCAGTGTTAACACCAACATCTACATTTATGGTAGGTACAAAAATGTACTATGTTCATCGTGTTACACTGCTGCAGTCATCACACTTGGGTTGAATCCCAAAGCTAAGGCTGGACGGTTGGTACTAAACAGGGTTTGGAGAAGCTAGTAGGCCCTGCAAAACTGCACTGGCAAAGCCAGCTCTGGTTTTTGACTATAGAGTTAAGTGGTAGTGCTTGGTGACTGTGTGCACTGAACTCCAAGTTGCAGCTTCCAAAATATCCTTGGTTGGTACCCCTCTAAGGAAGGCTGCTGATGTTGCTGTAGCCCTGGTGGAATGAGGCCTAATGTTACCAAGTACAGGTTTCCCATGGCGTGTGTAGCAGAAATGGATACAATGTCCTATCCATTTTGAAATGGTCTGTTTTGATATAGGCTTTCCTTGAGATCCTGCAGCATAGGATACAAACAGCTGATCAGATTTTCTGAAAACCTTTGTTTTATCCAAGTAGAAACGTAATTGCCTGTCAATGTCCAAAGAGTGTAGGAGCCTTTCCCCTTTATTCTGGGGGTTTGGATAAAAAGGTGGGTAAATGAATGGTTTGGTTTAGAGCCACACTGGATACTACCTTTGGCATAAAGGAAGGGTTAGTTCATAAAGAGACTCTGTCTTGATGAAAAATGATGAAAGGCTCAACTGCCATTAGGGTCTGTAGCTCTGAGACTTTTCGTGCTTAAGTTATTGCTAGCAGCAGGGCAGTTTTCCATGATAAAATTTGTAAATCAGCTGAAAAAGCTGGCTCGAAGGGCGGTAGTGTAAGTTGTTCCAAAACAAAATTGAGGTCCCAAGTTGGTGCTCTGTGGGGCGGTCTTATGTTCTTAGCCCCTCTGAGGTACTGTCTTAATAATGGATGTGAAAAAATAGGAGGATTCGTGTTGTAATGAGCTGAAATAGCTGAAGCGTGGATCTTTATAGATGAAAAGGAAAGGCCTTTGTGCAACATCTCAGTTAAATACTGCAGAATCTGAGGGATATTTGGGACAAGAGGATTTTGGCCTTTAGCCTGGTTCCAGGCGGAGAATCTTTTCCATTTGTCTGAGCAGGTTTTCCTGGTGCTGGGTCTCCTGGCCTCCAGAATGACATCCATAACAGCTGTACAGAGAAGTGTTGACTGGTTGTTTAGATAATCTGCCATGCAGCCAGATTTAAAGTCTTGAGCTGGCTGTGTAGAATCTGATTGTTTTGCCGAGTCAGCAGGTGAGGAATTTGAGGTAAAATCCATGGTGGGCCTTGAGCCATGTTCCTTAATATTGGATACCAGTGTTGGCGTGGTCAGTCTGGAGCAATGAGTATCATTTATGGCCTCTCTAATCTGGCTTTTAGCAGCACCTTTGCCAGAAGAGGCAGTGGAGGAAAGGCATACACTGTTAGTGTTTTCCAACTGAATGAGAGGGCGTCCACTTTCCAAGCTAGTGTGTGGTATGTCCTTGTGCAAAACTTTCGCAGTTGGTAGTTTGGGGGGGGCAAACAGATCTATGTCTGGGCTCCCCCATTTTTGAGTTATCATTGTGAATATTTGTGGGTCTAGTTTCCACTCGTGAGGATCCATGATATTTCTGCTTAGTTCGTCTGCCAATGTATTTTTCTTTCCTGGCAGGAATTGTGCTTGTAGTTGAACTTGGTAGGTCAGTGCTGTGTTCCACAAGGTCATTGCTTGCCTGCATAGGGGTGGGAATGTGTGGCCCCTTGTTTGTTTATGTACCACATCACTGTGGTGTTGTCCATCTTTATTAGAAGTTGTCCTGGATGTAGGAGGTCCTTGAAAGCTGTTAGGGCATTTTGTACAGCTAGCATCTCTTTTTGATTGATGTGGAGATGCATTTGATCTGCAGACCATTTGCCCTGAATACACTGTCCTGCCATGTGTGCTCCCCAGGCATAATCCGATGCATCTGTTGTCATTGTTTGCCTGGCTGTGGGCAAGGTGAAAGGCTGACCCTTGTTGAGGTGACATGCCTAAGCCCACCATAGAAACTCCTGTTGAAGGCAGGGAATTAGTGGTATCATTGTTTCCAAGCTGTGGCTGTGCTGAGTCCATACGCTTTTCAGGTACCATTGTAATTTCCTCATATGCAGTTTGGCATATGGTATTAGTAGTATGCAAGATGCCATGAATCCCAAGGCCCGCAGAATTTTTCCTGCAGGGAGTTGGGTCTTTGTTGCCATCATTTTGAAGTATTGAGTCAGTTGTCCTTGCTTGTCTGGAGTGAGATAAGCCATCTGGGCCGTTGTATTTAAGCTGGCACCCAGGAATATTATGTTTTGTGAGGACACTACTTTTCACTTCTTTTCGTTTACTGTGTACCCTAGGCAACTTAGTAGGTTTTTTACAAACGCCAGATGTTTTAAAAGAATGTCCTTGCTGTCTGCTTGAATAAGGCAGTCGTCCAGGTATGGATATATTTGGATTCCTCTTTGTCTGCAGTATGCAATTACTGGTGCCAGGCATTTTGTGAAGACCCTGGGAGCAGTAGATAAGCCAAAGGGCAGTGCAGAGAATTGGTAATGAGTTGTACCTGCTATAAATCGGAGGTAACTTCTGCAATTTTGCCTGACAGGGAAATGCAGGTATGCCTCCTTGAGGTCCAACGTTACTAGCAAAAAGCCTTCTTGCCCAGCATGGGAAGAAGTTGCTGTAGTGTGAGCATCTTGAATTTGGGTACTTTCAGGTATGCGTTTAGAATTGAAAGGTCCAGAATGGGTCTCCAGGCTTTGTCCTTTCGGGGAACCAGAAAGAGTCTTGAGTAAAATCCTTGTCCTTGCTCCTGTGTAGGAACCTGTTGAATGGCTCTCATGTCCATGAGTGCTGTAATTTGTCTTTGAGCCTCTGCCCATTGATTTGATAGCAGGTTTGGCATTCTTTTTATCCTTGGTAAAGTGTGAAAGTGGAACCTGTATCCTTGAGTTACAATATTTAGGACCCATTTGTCTTTTGTGATGATGTGCCAATTGTCTGCAAAAAGTGCAAGTTTTCCTCCCAAGGGAGCTGCCAAGAGTGATTTGCTTGGCAGTTTGAGGGGTAAGTCATTGTGATTGTCTTCTGATAGTTTGAGACCTGTCTTCTCCTCCTTTCTGGGTTGTGGCATCCCATTGTCGTGGCTTGTAAGAGCCTTGTGGTTAACCTCTGCACCTTGGGCGTCTGTATTTGCCCCTCTGTGGTCTGTCAAAAGTTGGAAAGGACCAGTTTTTGGTTGGCCAATTTCTGCTGAAACGAGGGGGTTGAACCTGTAAAAAAAATCCTTGACCGTCTGCATAGATTTTGCCTTATCCTCCATTTTATTTAAAATCTCTTCTGCTTTCACACCAAATAAAACATCCTGCTGTAAGGGTGCATCCAATAACTTTGCTTTAACATGATCAGGTAAAGTTTGTTCTTTTAACCAAGCATGCCTACGAATGACCGACCCTGTTACAGCTGCTCTGCAAGAAGCTTCCAATGAATCAAATCCACATTGCAAAGTATGTTTTCCCACTTGTTCTGCTGCATGCAAAAAATCTTGCTCTTCCTTGTAATCAGGCTGCTCTGTATGTGTGCTCATTTTTTGTTTTAATTGAGACATCAAATATTGTTGATATTTCAGCATGTGAAGCTGGCAATTTAAGGCCCTCATAGCTAGAGTAGCTGAGGTATACACTTTCTTTCCCCATCTGTTTAGTGCTCTAGAATCCCTTTCAGACGGTACAGGATTTTTAGCAATAGAGGCCTTAACCCCTTTGGGACCCTAGGAAATGGTTTCTGGGTCAGCAACAGGGCTTTTATATAGGAATTTATGCGAGTCAGGGACTCTGTAGTATCTGTCTGGTTTGGCTGGTGCAGGAGGTAATGAATCTGGGTTAAGACTAGATTCTGAATAAAAATAATCCACAATGTCTAACACAGGTGGAATAGCAAGGGGTCTGTGCTGGGGTAGTAAGAGGAACTCTCGGAGCCTTTTCTTAGAATCAGAGTAATTCTGGCCTTCCCAGTGGAAATGTTGCCTCATGGTATGTAAAGTTTCCCCAAAATAGTAGTCTTCTGGGGGAGATGCTGAAGGAATGGACTCTTCAGCATCAGAGTCTTCATAAGGGGGAAAAGAGTACTCCTGTTCCTCAGAAGAATCTGAGGAAATGGAAACCTGGTCAGAGGAAGCGTAGTCCTCCTTCTGTCTAGAACTTTTGTCAGGTGGGGGATGGGAACCCCTGATTAGGGTAATTAAGTCTTCGGCCATCTTAAGCATCTGTTTCTTAGGCATGGGGCCTTGCACTGGAGACTGCTGTACAGGCTTCCTTACTTTTAATGGAGTTTTCAGTTTTGCATAGGATTTAATAGTAAGTGTAGTCGGTCTGAAGACACCTTCAGCAACTGACGGCCTTTCAACTGCACCGGAATCCCCTTCAGCCATGGAATCCGAAGGGCCTAAAGATAAAGGCTCTGGAGGCCCTGCAATCTCCACCTGGGAGTCGGATGCAGGCTGGGGTTCTAAATCAGCGGTAGTCAGGGGCTGCATAGGTGCCTCACTGAAAACCGGAGAACCTGCAACTGGCCTAGCAGAGGCCTCGGTGTCTGGTTTGGGTCTCGACTGCATGTCCTTATCTTTGCGCTTTTTATGCATCCCGGTCGTCGGTTGCTCCGACGGCATGGTATAATTAAATTTTCTACCAAAATAATGTCGGGCAAAATCAAACCGACGTTTAATAGTTTGTTTGTTAAACCTAGAACAAAACCGACAACTTGTGACGTCGTGGTCTGGGCCTAGGCAAGGGATACAATAAGAATGAAAATCCTTATGAGGTATTTGCTTCCCACAAGAAATGCAATTATTAACTTTTTCTGACATTGGACTGAGGCAAGAAAAGGTTCCCCAACAGGGTACTTAGCTTTATTGAAGACTTCGGTCTGAAATTCAATTTGAAAATCTCAGGAGTCGGCCGACCGGCACTTGCGAACTGCTTCTGCTTCGGGCACCGTGCGGCAAGAAAAACTGAAGAAAATGGCGTCGGCTGCCTCTTTTATACCCCTGTCGTACGGACGTCAGGGAAGATGCGACAGCAACCGACGCCGGACCAAGACTTTGGAACTCGGGCCGACTGCGGGACCGCCTGATGGCAGATCACTCAAGTGTGATGACTGCAGCAGTGTAACACGATGAACATCTAAGATAGCTCTCCTGGAAGAATGCTTTGCTCCTATCACCTCAACTAGAAGGATTTCAGAACTTCAGGCACTGATGGACACTGAGGCCCTTCATCATTTTCCATGCAGACAGTTGCCCTCAGGACTAAGCCCTCCTTTATGCCCAAGGTGGTATCTAATGTAACTCTCAACCAGGCCATACATCTACCCACCCTTCTTTCCTAACCCTCAAAACAAGGGAGAAAGAATTTTGAACTCACTAGACATGCACAGACAGCTCAGATACTATCAGGACCATACTAAACCCTTCAGGAAAACAGACCAATACTCTTCAGCTTTGCCCCAGGGGCAGAGGGGAAGCACATTTCCAAGTAAACCATTTCCAAATGGATATCAACACTGTATCCATTTCTGCAACAGATTACATGGGAACCCCCCCCCCAAAATCTATTCAAACCCATTCCACTATGGCAGCCTCCACTTCCACTGCATTCCTCAGAGGAGTTCCCACCAGAGACATCCTGGAAGCTGCCACCTGGACTTCTGTCCATACCTGCACTAAGCATTACCACCCACCTCTATTTTCTAAGATTAGGGCAGGGTTTGCCTCTGCAGTTCTGAAAGGCTTGCTGACCCAGGCCTAGGTCTCTTACTAATCCTACCACCCCTCTCCTCAGCTTTGGGAATCCCCCCACAGGGGATGACTGCAACAGTGAAACACGAAGAATATAGTACAGTTGTGTACACTTACCATAAATGTAGATGTTTGACTGTATTCACTGTTGCAGTCCTGGTTTCCCTCCCTTCTTCCCCCTTATATGTTCTTTTTTTAGGGAGACAAACTTGTCTAGGTGGCTTTTAGCCAGCAGGACCTCTTTACCATATTACTTGGGCTTCTGACTGGTTAGGGCAAGACAAACTGATGTAATAGTGTCGGCTGCTTGCTTTATAGCAATGATGCGCTCAAGTCAGTCAGAAAGTGACAGCAGCCAACGCAGAAAAACATTGACTCTGGTATTTGGGCCGGACGACGGCTACCACAGCAGGTATAACCCACAGGTGATGACTGCAACAGTGAATACACTCAAACATCTACATTTATGATAAGTGTACACAACTGCACTTTGTACTCGCAACATAAATCACTTCAGCCACTGATTAGATTAGCTTGTCTATTTTATTGTTAAGAGAAGAGTTTCCCTTCTGGCATTTTATGACCTGCTACCTTTACCATCTCTACTGAAAGCATATGGAAAAAAACAAGGTTAAAACATTAGCGAACAGTTCTTTCTATTTCTTTCATTGCATATTTCATTATGTGCCGATTCTGAATGCTGGCCTACTGCAATGATTTTATGACATGACTGCTGCTAGCTCTGTAGAAAGCAACTGAGTGAGAAGTTTCAAACAGTAGAAACAAACATTCTCTTTCTTTCATTCCACAGAAAATATGTTCTGTTTTCCTACGATTTCTGAATTCTGGTCAAGTGTAATGACTTTCTGAAATCATAACACAATATGGATTTTACTGTGCTATGATTTCTGAATACAGATCAAGTGTAAGGACTTTCTGACCTTTTAATTCTGTAGAAGGCAAATATGTGATGCAAAGTTGTGTCACTACTACACATTTTTCCATTCCTTTCATTTTCTAGCTTAATGTGTGCGGATTTCTGAATACAAACAGCCAAGTGCAGATTTTATGATCCAATTGATTTTCACATCATTCATGGTTCTACAGAGGTGTAAGCAATCATTAGCAAACACACACTTGTATATGTTCCTTTCATTTCATGTTTATTTTGTACTGACTTCTGAACACAAACAGTGCATTTTCTAGTATACATGCTGCATTCTCTGCGAGTCACTGCACTGTCCATGTTCTTCAGTACTTTTCCATCTGTTTCTACCTTATAACTGTATGCATCTGTGTCTAGTTCCACTATTATTTATAAACAAATAATGGACGTGTAGACTTTTGGCATCATTGTAATAGTTTGCAATACCTGACGAGTGGCTGATTTCCTGACTGACAACTATTAATCCTACATGGTAACATTCAAACAACTGTTGCCATTCCAGTTGCACACACAGTAGTGATGTCAGAGTCATGTGAACAGGACTGCTACCCATTTTACCACATACGGCTCTCACGCCTTCTTAAGGCAAATCAATACAAGATAAAAATTTCTTCTACCTGTACTGTTGCCCGACTCTGCATATTGTTCTTGCAGAATTACACACATTGTCACTGCCATTACTGATGACACACTGCAGATAATGGAAGCCAGCACTGTGACAATTTGTACTGTATTATCACCTTTCTCTAAAACAGAACAGTTACTATGGCTGGATCATAATTCACTGTTCTGAACATTTGTTATAAGACAATGTGTTATGGGTCTCCACACTGTTACAAGAGGATGTTCTTAGGTGATTAATGGGCTAATGGCACAAGAGCCTTTACAAGGCTAGACAATAATACCCAGGATATGACAATAAATCTTAATTCCCCAGATAAGCGATGGGGTGGTATTAGGGGAGTGGGCGTTTGGGTGTTGTACCCATGAGTTATTTTACAGACTGCCTCTGTCCTTAAGGGACACTGGCAGTACCCCGGGAATGAATTTACAGTTACCTATCCATTTATCCAAATTCTTTTTAGAGGGAGTGAGGGATGGGCTTTGTTTTACGAAGATGGGATATTGATTCCATAGACAAGGTAGCTTTTGGAATACAAATGTCTCTCTCCAACAAGTTCTGTTAAGTGATACAAATAAGGTTCAGGTCCATGGAACACGTAACCTTCATATAAATTTTCTTTCGAATATGTAACATTTTCAGCAGAGCTGGATCAGAGAATGCCTCAAGTCAAGCATCAAGTCCCCTGTTAAACAAGATGAGACAGATTAAAGGGATAGGGCCTTTAGTCAGTCTAATACGACAGGCGTCTTAAGCTTTGTATTTCTTTTTGGTGAGAAATCTCTAGGGCTGCTCCAACTGATTAAGTGCCTGCTTATGTACATGCAGAAGGGAGCAATGTACTAAATTATGGGCCTGATGAAGGCAGAGTACAACGGCATTGTGACTTACTTTGATGTTGATGCCAGGGTCTATATTAGAGCACCGAAGGTTCAAAATTTCGAGTGTTCTAATATCGCCCCATTTTCAGTGAACACTGAAAATATCTAAGAAACAGAAAACCGATTTTTTTCCTAGGGAAAGAATTTGGTTGTCTGTTTCTGTTGCTTCGGTGTTTTCAACCCTGTGGTGGAAAGTTATGGGTCGGGTTCAGGTAAGTGTGCGATTGTGTGGACGTGAGGGTTAGGGCAGGGTAGGTGAGTTAGGGTTAGGGTGTGGGTATAGTGACGGACCTTAGAGTTAGGGTCTGGGTAAAGGTAAGTGGATAGTTAGTGGTGTATGTATATAGTTTAGTGTAGGGTTAGGTGTAAGAGTTTAGGTGTACGTGCATGGACTGCTGTTTGTTTGGTGTGCTTATGTTGTGTGTGTTTTGGAACAGAGAATTTTTTCCCTAGGGAAAAATTCGATGTTCTGTATGTTTGATGTTTTAAATTTTCGGTTCATAGGGTTCGATATTAAAACACTCGAAATTTTGAATGCTCGGTGTTCTAATATAGACCCTTGATGCCATGCCTTTACTTTTTAACTTGAGCCACACAGAAGAATTTCCACACTACCGTAGCTACCTAGTGGGCAAAGTTTAGGCTACTATCTGTGTTCTGAGAGCTGTCACCACTAGGTCTACGTTTAGGGGTGTGCTATCAATATTATAATTTGCAGGGATATTAGATTTACCAAAGGGTATAACCATGCATTTTTTAGCATTTAGTCTCAGACCATGAATTTGGCACCAGTCGTTTGTCATTTTTAGGCCTGTTTGTAGGATGTCAAAATTGTCTGGGGATTCAATGACTGCTCCCAGCTTACAGTCGTTGGCAAACCTAGCAAGTCAGAGGTCCTCAACATTGCCATTCATTTCACAGAAGTATTTACCAAATAAGAGGGGACCCAACACCAAGCCCTGTGGACTCCGCTAGTAACGGGTATCTTATTTGGGAGTGGATTTCACCTATCCTGACATGTCCTGTCAGCCAGTTGGCTATCCATCTGACAATGTAGTGGTTTATGTTTAACTCAATAAGTTTATTTATGATTCCCAAGTGGGGGATTGTGACGAATGCTTTTGGCATGTCTAGATAAGCAGTGTGTAACATTTTACCCTCATCCATGGCCCTGGTGACTTCCTCAAAGAAGTCCACCAGATTGAGCAGACAAGACTTACCTTTGACAAAGATAAATTGAGTCTGGGCTAGTGTCTGTAGAGGTCCTATGTCATGTTTGACCAGGTCCATGATCGTTCTTCTCCATGGCCTTGATAAGGCACGTCAAGCTTATGGGTCTGCAGTTCCCTGGGTCAGTTGATGGGCTCCCCTTGTGGAGAGGGATGATTGTTGCAGTCCTCCATTGTTCTGGAACAAAGTCTGTCTGGAAGACCTGGTTATACAGGGTTTCTAGTAGCCCTGACACATTCTGTTTTAAGTTATTTAAGAAGATTCCTTGAATGTTGTCGAGACCCATGGAGGCTGTGTTTTTGGCTTTAGCGAGCACAGTAATGACCTGTTCCCTCGTAATGAGCAATAGGTGGATGGTTGCAGGTATTTCTTTGGGTGCGGTAGGAGGTGATGGGAGTAGAAGTTTGAACTGAACTTTTCGGCCAGCAGGTTCTGCAGTTTCAGGCTGCTATACCCGACATATATCAATGTTGCCCATTCATGACTAACTTGGCACATTGCTGAGCATTTCTCCTGAAGTCACAAATAGTTTCAGAAAAGCCTTATGGTTATCTTTCACTTGGGAGGCCATGTCTGCATCAATCTCCAACAGAAAAAAACAAAAAGTAAAGAAACATAAAAAAAACAACTCTGCCACTAGACCAAAGAACGCAGTTTAAACACTTAGTGTCTCGGCAAATAGCCTTCAAAGAGTAAAAAAACACACAGCTCACAACCATTTAAATGCTCATTCATCTTAATAACACAACTGTCTAATTAAAACAATCAAGCTCAATTAGTAAGAATGGACATATTTCCAATTGCATTCCTTATTTAAACCAAATGGCTCTAGTGTGTTATATTTTAAAATAAATACAGTTTCTTTTTGTAATAGTTTGGTTTTAACATCAATGGATTCGCCCAAGAAAAGGTGAACTTGTTCCAAAACACATCCCTCAAGACATTCTGGATTACCCCCATGAAATTCTAAAATATGTGCCCCTAAAGGGCTATCTAGTCTTATTTTTTACATCCCTAATATGTTCTTGGAGGAGTTTTTTTTTTTTTTCAGGTACGGCCAGTCTCCCCAATGTAGACTAAATTACAAGAACATTTTACTACATATATTAGTTATGAGGTATTACAAATATAATTCCCACTCGGGTAAAATTTAACACCATTAATCTTTGAAAAATGTCCCACAGCATGGTCACAAATGGAACAATGTTTACAAGCCTTTGTTCCTACATATGGGGAAACAGTGTCATACAAAGTATTTTCTGGCGGAATTAAAATTATTATTAACAACCATATCTGCCAAATTTCTTCCCCTTTTATAAGGGACATTCACATGACCTGCAAGGACATTTATTAAATTTTTATCTTTTAATAACATGGACCAATGTTATTTTATCTGCTTCACCATTATAACAGTAAAAACATTATATGTCATGACAAACTACACTTCTCTTCCAGCTTTCCTAGTTCTATTATATGGTTTCCCCATAGTACCAATATCATGGACTGAGTAGCTCTTATTAATAATAAGGGTACCAAAACGTTGTGCCATTATTTTTAACCTAGAATCTAATACATTTTTTCTATCATGGCCTTTCCTTATAAATATTTCCACCATGCTCCCCATCTCTTTTTTTTAAAAAAAAAGTCTATGCTGCATACTTTATTAATACGTAGAAATTCATTGTAGGGTGGCATAGACATTAAATGTGTGGGATGACAGCCGGTGCCATACAGAAACAAATTACCACTATTTTCTTTTCTATGCACAGAGGTACAAAAAGCACCATCTGCACTAACTGATAAATCAATATCCAAAAAGGTTATATGTTTTCCAATGTGTATACCATCAAACTATAAGCCATGATTATTTGTATATCCTGTACAAAAGACGGAGCCTGTGAGGAATCACCATCACATAGAAAAATCAAATAGTCAATGTATCTGAAATATTTGACTACTTGTGCTTTAAAGAAGGTTGTTGTTTGTCTTTCGGCTTTTTCCCGGTAAGGGTTCGCCACAGCGGAACTAAGGTCTGCTAATGATTGGCAGTAGATTTTTACAAAACGCTGAGGTGCCAGCTCGACGCCCAACCTTCAACGAAGGCACGCCCATTTACACATGCATGTCTTTCAAATGCTACCCAACCGCAGGGAGGACATGCAGACTCCACAAAGAGGGCATTCCTAGGCCAAGCCGAGAATCGAACGGGAGAACCTCTTGCTGTGAGGTAACAACGCTACCGCTGCACCACCGCAGCAACCTAAGCTCAATTGTAGTACACTAACTAAAATGAAAACTCTAATACAGAATGAAAAGCAAAGCCTGTTCAGTGTCTTTGGTAGGTGGCAATACAAGGGGAGAGGTAGATATAGATATTTCTAAAGCTGACCATGATATTTACAGTGCATTTCTCAACTGAAGCAGCATGCAGTAAGGTCCTCAACTCCAGTTAAATACTAGAGACTTTTAAGTGTATAGGCTGCCTTAACCACAGCTACTAGACAATTCAACAGAACCACAGGTCTGTTTGTTCTTCTATTTGTTCACTTTGACCACTGATGAGATAAATATATTTTAGCTACATACCAGCAGTACCACAGCTAGGGCAGGGTGAAGGGTACCAGTTTTAAAAAAAATCTCAACAATGAATGTGTGTGTCAGATCATTTCAACATGGAACAACTTAGAACGTAGAATTTTTACCTCAAAATGGGGAACAGTCATCATAATGAGGTATAGTTGAAAGGCATGCACATAACAGCATACTATAAACAGATGTCTCAATTAGACACCATTTGTAACGATGTAGTCATTTAATCAGTGAGGTGTTCCACAATAGGCACTAGTGCGTTCTTGCACCTCTTCTATTACTCTTATTATCATTATTATTTTTATTTACATTTGTTTCCCAGGAAATTCTGACTAGGTTAAGATAATTTTGTGAGCAATTAACAGCTGTAAGTAACTGAGATGTTGTGGAAATTCTAACCAGTTTAGAGTATGAAGAGGAGTACAGTAATGGTTGTGGTAAGCTTCATTTGTAGCAAGTTTTGCTATTTTTTATAGCATTGTTTAAGTTTTGATTTTTGGGAGATGCTGAGATACGTAAGAATAGTAGCACCATACAGTAAGTGAGGGTAGAAGGTAGGTTGCAGCAAGGTTGCACTTGGTGGCTGTATTCAGAAAAAGTTTGTCTGCAGAGCACTCAGTTTCTGATTTTTATACTATCCTGCATGTCTAGACCTGATCTAAGATTTTCCTCAAGTGTTACACCTAAGAATTTTCTTTTGGCGTTTTTTCCAGTTAGGGGTCACCACAGCAGATCACCTGTCTGCTCATGATTAGCAGTAGAGAGTTTTATGGTGGTGAGTTGCCAGCCCGGCGCCCAACCTTCCATGGAAGGCACACACGCACACACTCACGCCTAGGGCCAATTTAGAGTGTCCAATCCACCTACAGCATGTCTTTGGGATGTGGAAGGAAACCGGAGCACCCGGAGAAAACCCACACGACCACAGGGAAGACATGCAGACCCTACACAGAAGGCACCCCAGCAGAGGATCGAACCGGAGAACCTCTTGCTGTAAGGCAAGAATGCTAACCGCTGCACACCGTGGTCGCCCAAAGTGTTACTAAGAATATGGGGAACAAATTCAATTGCAGTATTATTCTGAGAATTAAATCTCAATTTTTTTCGCAGTTAAGTGTTTTGGGGGGTAAATAGAAGAGGAGTCCTTTTAGGGTTGAATACGAATTATGAGTCTGAAAGCCATAGTTCAGCAGAGGAGATAGCTTCTTGGGTTATCTGTTGGTGGGTGAAACTGTTTGAGGAACAGATTATAGTTGAATCAGTAGTATATTGTATAAGGGAGGCTAGATAAGTAGTAGTATGGAGATCATTAATTAAGACATTAAACAAGGGAGGACAAAGAATGGAACTTTGTGATACACCAGTAGTATCAATAAGATAGAAAGTTAGAGCTTTGTCGTTTTACAGATTGCTGTCTATTAAATAAGTAGTTGGCAAACCAGTGGCATGATGTAGGGGACAGACGACTCGAGCTCCTCCCTTACTCATAATGCCCCTGATCACTGAATTACCTCAGATCAAGTCTGCTGTTGTACAATATCTCAGTAGAAAACTCCTCTAAAAATAGCCAAAATATCAGGAGCTCAAACAGGAAGGTACAGTTGTGTACACTTACCATATATGTAGATGAGTGTATTCACTGTTGCAGTTATCACATTTGGGTTATCTGCCTGCAGGTAGCCCTCAGTCGGCCTGAATACCAGAGTCTTGGGATTTCTGCGTCGGATGATGTCACTTCTTCCATGACTTCAGGACGTCATGGGTATAAAACATGCAGACAACGCCATTACATCAGTTTTTCTTGCCCCAGATGTCAGGAGACCCCACAATAGGAGGCATTTACATGGTGTGGAACACCCCCAGTAAAAAGTAAATACCAATGTTAAAAGAGGTGGCCAAACAAAAAGGAATAGGTAGAAGTATACAGAGAAGTCAGGGGGCTGGAGGGAAGGTAACCAGGACTGCAACAGTGAATACACTCGAACATCTACATTTATGATAAGTGTACACAACTGTACTATGTTCTTCATGTTTCATTGCTGTACTCATCACATTTGGGTTGATTCCCAAAGCTGAGGATAGGTGGAGGCAGTCAAGAAGCATAAGGGCTGGCAAGCAGGCCCTGTAAGACTGCTGCTCTGGATTTAGAAAAAAATAAGTTAAGTGGTAATGCTTTGTGAGGGTGTGTACATCGCTCCAGGTTGCAGCTTCCAGGATGTCCCTGGCACGGACTCCCCTGATTAATGATGTAGAGGTTGCTGTAGCCCTAGTGGAATGAGTTCTGAACCCCTGTGGGGTAGGTTTCCCATTATGTTTGCAGCAGAAATAGATGCTGTGTGCTCTCCATGTAGAAAAGGTTTGCTTTGAAATGGCCTTGCCCTCTGCCCCTGTAGCAAAGCTGACTAGCAGCTGGTTAGATTTTCTGAAAGGTTTAGTCCTGTCCAGATACAGCCTAAGCTGTCTGTGCATGTCCAGGGAGTGCAGGATCCTTTCCCCTTTATTCTGAGGACTAGGGAAAAAGGTTGGCAAATGAATGGATTGGTTTAAAGCCACACTAGATAGCACCTTTGGCAAATTAATGGTCCCAGGCTGGAGTGGGAGCTCTCCTGGGGGGGGGGGGGGTCTTAAACTTTTGGCTCTTCTCCGAACTGTTTGACCAGAGGATGAAAGAAGAGGGGTGTGTCTCAGTATTACAATGAGCTGAGATGGCAGAGGCGTGAATCTTAATTGAAGAGAAGGATATGCCTTTGTGGAACACTTCTGTTAAATAATCTTGTATATGAAGTAAGCTGGGCACAGTTGTGTCCATGCCTTGAGACTGGCTCCAAGAAGAGTATCTTTTCCACTTTTCTGAACACGATTTTCTAGTACTAGGCCTTTTTGCCTCCAGGATGACATCCAGCACCTGTTTACTAAGGATTCAGAGGATGAACCAGGCTGCTAGGTTCAGGGTTTGTAACTGAGGATGCAAAATCTGGCCCTCCTGCTATGACAGCAGGGATAGGGTTCTGAGGCAGGTGCCAAGGTGGCAGTACTGTCAGACTGCGCAAAGGTAGGTACCAGTGCTATCGTGGCTAGTCTGGTGCAGTCAGGATTGTCCTTGGCTTGTCCTGTTTGATCTTTAGTAGAACCTTCGAGAGGAGGGGCAGAGGGAGAAAGGCATAGAGTAAGAGGTTTTCCAATGAAAAGGACAGAGCATCCACTTTCCATGCTTGGCTGTGGGGAGTTCTGGTGCAATAGTTGCTCAATTTAAAGTTCTGAGGGGAAGCAAAGAGGTCCACCTCTGGTGCCCCCCCACCTGTGGATCAGCAGCTTGAATGATATGGGCTCCAGTTTCCACTCGTGCGGGTCCATTAGATTTCTGCTTTAGTCATCTGGCAGTGAATTTAGTTTGCCTGGCAGGAATTGAAGTTGCAGGTGCACTTGATTGCTCAAGGCTGTGATCCACAGAGCCATGGCTAACCTGCAGAGTGGGTAGGAATGGGCTCCTCCCGGCTTGTTTATGTACTACAACTATTGATAAAGACGGGCAATACCACAATTCTGCCCTGGAAGAATAAGAAGTTTGAAAGCTGTCAGAGCATTCTGTACAGCTAACATTTCTTTTTGATTGATATGCAGGTGCATTTGCTTTGGGCTCCATTTGCCCTGAATACCTTGTCCTGCCATGTGAGCCCCCCATGCATAGTCAGATGCATTTGTTGTTAGGGTTTTGACGGTAGGGGGTAGAGTGAAATGGAGTCCTTTCTTGTGGTAGCAGGCCTCTGGCCACCAAAGGAACTGTGGCCTTAGGCAAGGAATGATAGGAGTCATTGTTTCCAGGTCCTGAGAATGTTGACACCAGAGACTTTAAGTACCACTGAAGTTTCCTCATATGCAATTAGTACAATGCAAGAGGCCATGAACCCTAGGGCTTGCAGTATTTTTCTTACAGATAGTTGGGTTTTGGTAGGCAGTAGATTGAAGAAGTTTGTCAAATACATTTGTTTTTCTGGAGTGAGGAATGCCATCTGGGAAGTTGTGTTCAAGCTTGCTCCCAGGAATGCAATATGTTGGCTGGGTACCTGATGTGACTTCTTTTCATTGATGGTGTACCCCAGTGAAGTCAGAAGTCTCTTTACAAATGTCAGGTGCTGGAGTAGCAATTCCCGACTGCCCGCCTGAATCAGGCAATGGTCCAAGTATGGGTAAATTTGAAATTTCCTCTGCCTGCAATATGCAATGGCTGGAGCTAGGCATTTTGTGAATACCCTGGGTGCAGCAGATAAGCCAAAAGGAAGTGCAGGGAACTTTTAATGCATACAGCCTGCTCTGAAACGTAGACATTACCTGCATGATTCCCTTATGGGGATGTGCAGATAAGCTTCTTTAAATTCTAGGGTGGCTAGCCAGGAGTCCTTGGCTAGCACAGGAAGAAGATGTTGGAGAGTAAGCATTTTGAACCTTGGAACCACCAGGAAGGTGTTGAGAATAGACAGATAGAGGATAGGGCGCCAAGAGTTTTCTTTCCTGGTTACCAGAAATAGTCTGGAGTAAAAACCTTGTCCCCTATGCTGGGACAGGTTGAATTGCCTTGATACTGAGAAGAGAAAGTACTTGCTTTTGGGCATCTGCCCACTGGTTTAGGGGGAGGAATGGCCATCCGCTTGGTTTTGGCAGTGAACGGAAGTAGAATCTGTATCCCTGGGATACAATGTTCAAGACCCATCTGTCCTGGTTGATGCAGTCCCAGTTTTTTGCATGTAGAGCAAGTTTTCCTCCTAAGGGCGCGAGTATTTGGGCAAGGCTTGGAAAAGTTAAGGATAAGTCATTGTGAGATTTTACCATAGGAAGGTGGCTTAATACTCCATTGCTTAGATCTGTACATATCCTGACACTGTAATCGTGGTGGTCTGCTGCCCCTGGGTTAGGAATGAGAAGGTCTGGGAGGGACTGGAAAGGACCAGACTTTAAAAGGTCAATGCCTACTGAATCTATGTGGCTGTACCTGTAGGAAATACTTAACAGTTTGCATAGATTTAGCTTTTTCCTCCATCTTTTTGAGGACAACTTCTGCTTTATTGCCAAACAGGCGGTCTTGATTTAATGGCGCACCTAGTAATTTTGCTTTGACATAGTCTGGCAAGATATGTTCCTTAAGCGAAGCATGCCTTCTTAGAACAGACCCAGTGACAGCAGCCCTGCAAGATGCTTCTAAGGCATCAAAACCACATTGCAAAGTATGTTTTCCAACATGGTTAGCAGAATGCATGAACTCTTGTAAATCTTAATGTTCTGCACAATCAGGAAGCAGCATCATTTTCTGTTTAATTAGCTCCATAATATGATGCTGATACTTTAACATATGAAACTGGCAATTTAAAGCTCTTATGGCAAGCGTAGAGAGCTGTCTATCTTCTTACCCATCTGTCTAAAGCCCTACAGTCCCTGTCCAAAAGGGGTAGGGCTTTGGCTGCTGTAGCATAAATGCTTTTAGGTCCCTGGGAAATGGACTGTGGATCCGCAGTAGGATTCTTAAAGAGAAACTTGTGAGGGTCCGGTACTCTGTAGTACTGGTCAGGATTCCTGGCCGCTGGAGGCAAAGTATCAGGGGTTAGGCAACACTCCAAGAAGACATCTACAATTTCCAGAAAGTACAGTTTTGTACCTACCATAAATGTAGGTGTTCGAGTGCTAATACAGCTGCAGTAATCACAGACAGGTTCTCTGCCGTCAGGCGGTCCCTCGGTCGGCCGAATTCCAAAGTCTAGGTCCGGCGTCGGTTGTTGTCGCTTTCTCTCCTGACGTCAGTGAGGCCGGAGTATATAAGACACAGCCGACGTCATGTTCTTCAGTCTTTCTTGCCCCAGATGTCAGGTGCCCCCAGAAGGAAGGCAATACATAAATTATGTTTATATGTATATACAAGCAATGCAATATAATCCAAAATCAGTAGTTGCAAGCAAATAAACCATAGAAGGATAACCCAGTCAAGTTGTATGAAGAGGGTGTTAGGCCCCATGCCTTTACCAAGTGGGGAAGGAGGGAGGGAAACCTGCACTGCAGCTGTATTAGCACTCTAACATCTACATTTATGGTAGGTACAAAACTGTACTATGTTCATCGTGCATACAGCTGCAGTAATCACAGATGGGTAGAGTCCCAAAGCTACGCACAGGGTGGTAGGTACTAGGAGGAACTGGGTTGAGCCAGAATGCCCTACAACACAGCAGTGGCAAAGCCTGCTCTAGTTCTGGAATATAAAGGCAGGTGGTAGTGTTTTGTGAAGGTATGTACAGAACTCCAAGTGTCTGCCTCCAAAATATCTTTGGTAGGAACTCCTCTGAGGAAGGCTGTAGAGGTAGCTGTGGCCCTGGTGGAGTGTGATCTGATACCTGTAGGAACAGATTTCCCATGATAGGAATAACAAAACCGTATGCAGTGGCCTATCCACTTTGAAATAGTCTGCTTGGTAACTGGCTTCCCTTGAGCCCCTACAGCATAGGACACAAAGAGTTGTTCTGATTTCCTGAAGGACTTTGTTCTGTCCAAATAATAACGTAGCTGCCTATGGATATCTAAAGAGTGTAGCAGCCTTTCCCCTTTGTTTTGAGGATTGGGGTAAAAGGTAGGTAGGTGTATGGCTTGATTTAAAGCTACCCTTGATACCACTTTAGGCATAAATGACGGGTTGGTACAAAGGGAAACCCTGTCCTGATGGAAAATGAGAAAGGGCTGCACCGCCATGAGGGCCTGTAGTTCCGAAACCCTACGAGCTGAAGTGATAGCCAGAAGGAAGGCTGTTTTCCAGGACAAATATTGCAAATCTGTTGAGGCAGCTGGTTCAAAAGGAGGCAATGTTAATTTTTCTAGTATGTAATTAAGATCCCAGGCTGGTATTGGTTGTTTCCTTGGTGGTCTTATATTCTTAGCCCCTCTGAGGAACTGTCGTAAGAGTGGGTGAGAAAATAAAGGAGGATCCGTGTTGAATTCTGCAGAAATGGCTGAGGCATGGATTTTTATGGAAGAAAATGTAAGTCCACTGTTCAGCAGCTCAGCTAGATACTGCAATACCTGAGGCAAGTTTAGTTTTCTAGGGTCATGGCCTTTTTTCTCATTCCAAGAGCAAAACCGCTTCCATTTTGCGGAGTAAGCTTTTCTAGTAGATGGCCTTCTGGCCTCCAAAATGACATCCTGCACCTCCTTGGAGAGTAGGGTCTGTTGTGGTGTTAAGGAATTTTCCATGCAGCGAGATTGAGTGTTTTCAGCTGACTGTGAAGAGTTTTGCAGCTGTGCTGAGTCAGCAGAAGAGGCATTAGAGGCAGGGACCAGGGAGGAGTATGTGTTAGGCTCCTCAGGAGTGGGTACCAGTGTTGCCTTGGCCAATCTGGAGCAATCAGTATCATCTTCGGTCTGTCTGCTCTTGCTTTCAAAAGCACCTTGGGCAGAAGAGGCAGAGGTGGGAATGCGTAAACTGTCCATGCTGTCCAACTGAATGAAAGGGCGTCCACTCTCCAGGCCTTTGGATGAAAGGTCCTCGAACAAAACTTTTCCAATTGAAGATTCCTGTGGGAGGCAAAAAGGTCTATGTCTGGCCTCCCCCATGCTTGGATTATCTCTGTAAACACCAGAGGATGTAACTTCCATTCGTGTGGATCTGTCATATTTCTGCTTAGATTGTCTGCCAGCGTGTTTTCCAATCCTGGCAAGTACTGTGCTTGAAGTTCGATTTGCCATTCCAGAGCCAAGTTCCAAAGAGTCATGGCTAGTCTGCACAAGGGGTATGAATGTGTTCCTCCTTGTTTGTTTATGCACCACATTACTGTGGTGTTGTCTGTTCTTATCAGTAATTGTCCTGGATGCAGGAAGTCCTTGAAAGCTGTAATTGCATTTATTACTGCTAGCATTTCTTTTTGATTGATGTGAATGTGCTTTTCCTTTTGGGACCATTTGCCCTAAATGCACCTGTCCGTCATGTGCGCCCCCCCAGGCGTAATCTGAGGCGTCTGTTGTGATGACTTGCTTTGCTTGAGGCTTGCAGAATGGGAGACCTGTGTTTGCTTGACATGCTTGGGCCCACCATAGAAATTCCTTTTGCAAACATGGAATTATTGGTATTATTGTTTCCAAACTGTGACTGTGTTGAGACCACAGGTTTTTTAGGTACCAATGAAGTTTCCTCATATGCAGCTTTGCACATAGGATTAAAAGAATGCAAGATGCCATGAAGCCCAGAGCCTGCAGGATTTTCCTTGCAGTAAGCCTGGTACATTTTGCTAGTATTTTGAAGTACTGAGTTAGTTGCCCCTGTTTTTCTGGCGTAAGATAGGCCATCTGGGTGTTTGTGTCCAAGTTGGCACCCAGGAAAGTTATTTTCTGAGATGGTGTTAGCCTGGATTTCTCTTTGTTGATTGTGTATCCCAGAGAATGCAGTAACCATGTCACATATGCCAGATGTTCCAGAAGTATGTGCTTGCTGTCCGCTTGGATCAGGCAGTCGTCCAAATAAGGGTAAATCTGTATCCCTTGAAGTCTGCAGTAGGCAATCACTGATGCCAGGCACTTTGTGAATACTCTGGGCGCAGTAGATAAGCCAAAGGGCAATGCAGAAAATTGATAGTGGATTGAACCTGCAAGAAATCTGAGGTATCTTCTGCAGCTTTGTCTGATTGGGACATGCAGGTATGCCTCCTTGAGGTCCAATGTTACCAGCCAAAACTCCTTGCCCAACATGGGAAGAAGCTGCTGTAATGTGAGCATCTTGAATTTTGGTACGAGTAAAAATTTGTTTAGGATGGATAAGTTCAAAATGGGTCTCCAGTCGGTTCCTTTCCTTGGTACCAGAAAAAGTCTAGAATAAAAACCTTGACCTTGTTCGTGAGTAGGTACCTCTTGAATAGCTCCCATGCTTATGAGCTTTGAAATTTGTTTTTGTGCCTCTGCCCTTTGATTGTGTGGCAGGTTTGGCATGCCTCTCATTTTTGGAAGAGTGTGGAATTGAAATTTGTAGCCTCTGTTTATAATGTCCAGGATCCATTTGTCTGTTGTGACAATATGCCAATTTCTTGCAAATAATGCTAGCTTTCCTCCCAAAGGTGCTGCCAGCTGAGACATGCTTGGCATGGAAATGAGGGAGTCATTGGGTTTGTTTCCTGTATTGTTGTGCATGGTCTTCGCCACCTCTTGGTGCTGGAGTTTGCCATTGTCGGCCTCTATATGATCCTTGTGATTGCCCTCTGCCCCTTGTGCGTCTGTATCTACTTCTTTGGGGCTTGTCAGTGGCTGGAAAGGACCATTTTTTTGAAGGCCAATTTCTGCTAAAACGTGGTGGTTGCACCTGTAAAAAAGCTTTGACAGTTTGCATAGATTTGGCTTTTTCTTCCATTTTCCGTAATATCTCCTCAGCATTAGTACCAAACAGCACAACCTTTTGTAAAGGAGCATCTAGAAGTTTAGCTTTCACATGATCAGGCAAGTTTTGTTCCCTAAGCCAGTCATGTCTGTGAATGACTGATCCTGTAGCAGCCGCTCTACTTGAGGCCTCTAGGGCATCATAACCACATTGTAAGGTGTGTTTACCCACTTGCTCTGAACTATGCATCATATCCTGCAACTCCTTCAAATCTGGTTGTTCAGGTTGAGACATTTTATTCCTTAATTGTGATAACAGGAACCGTTGATATTTAAGCATATGAAACTGACAATTTAAGGCCCTCATGGCTAGGGTGGCCGAGGTATATACCTTTTTTCCCCACCTTTCTAAAGATCTTGACTCTTTCGGCAGGAAGTGGATTCTTGGCAGTGGAGGCCTTCAATCCCTTGGGGCCTTGAGAAATGGTTTCAGGGTCAGCATTATGGCTTTTCAAGAGAAATTGGTGAGAGTTAGGTACTCTGTAGTACCTGTCAGGTTTGACTGGTGCAGGAGGCAGGGAATCCGGGTTAAGGCAAGCCTCCGAATAATCATCATCAAGTATGTCCAAAACAGGAGGTATCGCCAGAGGTCTGTGTTGAGGTAACAAAAAAAATTCCCTAAGTCTTTTCTTGGAATCGGAAAAGTCTTGGCCTTCCCAATGGTAGTGTTCCCTCAAAGTGTGCAAGGTTTCCCCAAAGGAAAAATCCTCAGGAGGAGATACAGAAGGAATGGACTGCTCTGCATCCAAATCCTCAAAAGGGGAGTAAGAGTGTTCCTCTATATCAGAATGTTCTGATAAAATGGAGCCCTGATCAGAAGAGGGAGAATCTTCCTCCACTCTGGGTCTCTTGTCTGGAGGGGGTTGAGAACCCCTGATAAGAGTAATTAAATCCTCAGCTATTTTAAGCATCTGTTTTTTAGGCATGGGGCCTGGAGATGGGCCCTGTGCAACAGGCCTCTTGGGATGCCTGGCTGCTTTGGATTTAGTAAAGGCCTTAATAGAAAAAGAAGATGAGGGTCTAAAGACACCATGGGTGGAAATGGACCTGTCCACATTAGTAGGCTCAACATTAGCAATGGCTTCGGTGGTTGTAGTCTGGGAAAGGGCCGAGGTACCTGCGGTCTCGGGTACAGAGGACACTGCCAAAGGAGTGTCGTCGGTAGTCAGGGACTGCAAAGGCGACCCGCTGAGAAAAAGACCACGTGTAGCCTGTTTTGGCGTGGTGTCGGTGGGGACAGCGGACCTCATGTGTCGGTCCTTGTCCTTGCGTTTTTTGGACAAATCGGTAGTCGGAGTATCCGACGACATTTTATAATCAAAGGCTTTACCAAAATAGTGTTGGGCGAACTCCGCCCGACGCTTAAAAGTGCGTTTATTGAAAGTAGCGCAAAAGCGACAGCCCGAGACGTCGTGGTCTGGGCCTAAACAAGGTATGCAGAGGGAATGGAAATCCTTATGCGGTATTTGCTTCCCACAAGAAATACAATTATTAACTTTTTCTGACATCGGTCTGAGGCAAGAAAAGTTTCCCCAACGGGGTACTTAGCTTTAATGAAGACTTCGGTTTCCAATATTTCCGTAATTCAGGAGCTGGCCGACCGGCACTTGCGAACTGCTTCTGCTTCGGGCACCGCAGCAAAAAGACTGAAGAACATGGCGTCGGCTGTGTCTTATATACTCCGGCCTCACTGACGTCAGGAGAGAAAGCGACAACAACCGACGCCGGACCTAGACTTTGGAATTCGGCCGACCGAGGGACCGCCTGACGGCAGAGAACCCATCTGTGATTACTGCAGCTGTATGCACGATGAACATCAGGGGGTACAGCTAGAGGCCTGTGCTGAGGCATGTCTAAAAATTCTCAGAGTCTCTTTTTGGACTGTGGGTAGTCCTGGCATTCCCAGTGGAAATGCTCTCTTAAGGCATGCAAGGTTTCACCAAAAGAAAACTCCTCTGGAGGGCAGGCAGAGGCAATGGAATCCTCACAGGAAGATAAGGGAATGTCCTGGTAATCAGCGGGATCAGAGTCATCAGACTCACAGTCTGTAGGATCAGAAGGAAAATCAATCTTTTGTATTATAGAAAGGAAAGGCTGACTTCCCCCAATTAAAGTTATAAGGTCTTCAGCCATTTTAAGCATTTGTTTCTGTGTCTTGGGAGCTTGAGCATGTGCTTCGGTCATTGGTTTTCTAGGCATAGTGCGAACTCTGGGCCTGAGAAACTTGGTAGTTTTAGTCAAAAATGAAGATAATGCTTTATGAACATCGGAAGGTTGGAATACACCCTCAGAAGCCGGGGCTTGCACAGCAGCTCCAGACCCATCCAAGGTAGAGACATCCACAGTTTCCATAGTCGAAGAAACAACTCGCTGTGTACTGGACTCCAAAAAGGTCTCAACAGAGGCCTGCGAATCTGTAGAAGCGGGCATCAGGGGCTGCAAAGGCACCTCACTAAGTACCGGCCTATACGGTCTGTCTCTGTCTTTATCCTTACATTTTTTCGGAAGATCGAAGTCAGAGGGCTTATCGAAGCCATTTTGGAATACGGAGAAGGAGAGCGAAAGAATTTAGCAACTAAAATAGCCCGACAAATAGTTAGGGCATTGAACAAGGCACAAAACAGACAGCGAGGAACATCGTGGTCTGGGCCTAAACAGGTGACGCAGTAAGAATGAAAATCTCTGCGAGGTATTTGCTTCCCAAAGGCAAGACAATTAACTTTTTCTGACATCGGTTAGAGCAAGAAAAAAGGACCCCCAACGGGGTACTTTAAGACTTCAGGTCTGAAACTCGAAAACTGAAAATTTCAGGAAGCGGCCGACAGGCACTTGCGAACTGCTTCTGCTTCGGACACTGCACGACAAGAAAAGCTAATGTAATGTTGTCGGCTGCATGTTTTATACCCATAACATCCTGATGTCATGGAAGAAGCGACATTATCCGACGGATGAAATCCCAAGACTCTGATATCCTTCCGTCTGAGGGCTACCTGCAGGCAGATAACCCAAATGTGATGATGGCAACATTGAAACACGAAGAAAGTACAGTTATGTACACTTAACATAAATGTAGATGTTCGAGTGTATTCACTGTTGCAGTCATTACATTTGGGGTAATCTGCTGGCAGGTTGCCCTCAGTCGGCCTGAATTCCAAAGTCTTGGGTCCTGCGTAGGCTGTCGTCAGGGGTATAAAAGATGCAGACGATGCCATTTTCTTTAGTTTTTCTTGGCCCAAATGTCAGGTGCCCCCAACAAGGGTAGTCAAAATTTACATCTTTATATAAAATAACATGCAGTAATATAAACTCTACCTTCATCCACAAGCAAATACACCACATAGGTTGTATAAATCAGAGAAGGAAAGATAGGCTCCATCATAAGAAAAGGGGGGATGGCGGGTGGGTAACCTGGACTGCAACAGTGAATACACTCGAACATCTAGATTTATGTTAAGTGTACACAACTGTACTATGTTCTTTGTGTTTCACTGTTGCAGTCATTACATTTGGGTAGCTTCCCAAAGCTATGGTTGGGAGGCTGGAGCTAAACAGCATTAGGAGCGGCTATGAGACCCTGCAGAACTGCAGTGGCAAAGCCTGCCCAGGATTTAGAGTAGAGTGGCAGATGATAGTGCTTTGTAAAGGTGTGCACTGAACTCCAAGTAGCTGCCTCTAAAATGCCCTTGGTTGGTACTCCCCTGAGAAAGGCTGCTGAAGTGGCTGCAGCTCTGGTGGAATGTGGCCTAATGCCCTTAGGCACTGGCTTGCCATGGTATAAAGTAGCAGAAACGAATGCAGTGGCCTATCCACTTTGAAATAGTCTGCTTTGAGATAGCCTTTCCTTGTGATCCTGCAGCATATACCACTAGTAATTGCTCTGTTTTTCTGAAAACTTTGGTTCTATCCAAGTAGAATCTAAGCTGTCTGTGCAAGTCCAAAGAATGCAGAATTCTTTCCCCCTTGTTCTGTGGATTTGGATAAAAGTTGTAAGATGAATGGTTTGGTTTAGAGCCACAATAAACACCACTTTAGGCATAAATGTTGGGTCTGTCCTCAGGGAGACCCTGTCCAGATAAAAAATGATAAAAGGTTCCACAGCCATGAGGGCCGGTAGCTCTGAAACTCGTCTTGCAGAAGTTATTGCTAGGAGCAGAGTGGTTTTCCAAGATAAAAACTTTATATCAGCAGTAGCAGCTGGCTCAAAAGGAGGCAGGGTGAGTTTTTCCAAGACGTAGTTGAGGTCCCATGCAGGCACTGGTGATCTCCTTAGAGGCCTTAAATTTTTGGCTCCTCTGAGGTACTGTTTTAATAAGGGATGAGAAAAGATTGGTGGTTCTGCATTGTAATGAGCCAAAATAGCAGAGGCATGAATTTTAATAGATGAGAAAGATAGGCCTTTGTCCAGCATCTCAGTTAAGTATTGTACAATCTGAGGAATGTTTGGCATAGCTGTATCTGTTCCTTGTGCCTGGTTCCAAGCACAGAACCTCTTCCATTTTCCAGCATAAGATTTTCTAGTACTAGGCCTTCTGGATTCCAAAATGACACCCATCACAGCTATGCTGAGAGGTGTGTTTAGTATGACTACATTATCAGTCATGCTGCCAGGTTTAAAGTTCTGAGCTGGCTGTGCAGGATCGGACTGTTTTGATGGGACAGTAGATGCGGTACTTGAGGTAGGGTCCAAGCTGGGCATTGAGACAAGCTCCTTAATATTGGGTACCAGTGCTGGCGGGGCCAGTCTGGTGCAATCAGTATCATCTTGGGCTTCTCCTGTCTGACTTTTAGGAGTACCTTGGGGAGGAGAGGCAGAGGGGGAAAGGCATATTCCGATAGGTTTTTCCAACTGAAGGATAGGGCGTCCACTTTCCATGCTTATCTGTGATAAATCCTTGTGCAGAATCTATTTAGTTGGTAGTTGTGAGGAGATGCAAATAGATCTATGTCCGGGCATCCCCATTTTCTTGTTATCATGCTGAAGACTTGTGGATCCAGCTGCCACTCATGGGGATCCATAAGGTTTCTGCTTAGTCTGCCAGAGTATTTTTCCTTCCTGGCAGGAATTGTGCCTGCAGATGTACTTGGTAAGTCAATGCTGTGTCTCACAAAGTCATGGATAGTCTGCAAAGGGGTTAAGAATGTGTGCCTCCCTGCTTGTTTACATACCACAAGACCGTGGTGTTGTCAGTCTTTATCAGTAGTTGTCCTGGTCGAAGTAGGTCCTTGAAGGCTGTCAGGGCATTTTGAAGAGCTAGCATCTCTTTTTGATTGATACGTAGATGCATTTAGTTTGAGGTCCACGTTCCCTGAATGCATCTTCCTGCCATGTGGGCTCCCCAAGCATAATCTGACGCATCTGTTGTTGGTGTTTGCCTGGCTGCGGGTAATGTGAACGGCTGTCCCTTGTTTTGGTGACAAGCCTATGCCCACCACTGAAACTCCTGTTGCAGGCAGGCAATAAGAGTAATTATAGTTTCCAAGCTGTGGCAATGTTGAGTCCAAACACTTTTTAGGTACCATTGAAGTTTCCTCATATGCAGTCTTGCATATGGAATTAGTAGGATGCAGGATGCCATGAAGCCCAAAGCCTGCAGAATTTTTCTTGCAGATAACTGGGTCTTTGTTGCTAACATTTTGAAGTAGGTAGTCAGTTGCTTGGTGCAGGCAGGGGGAAGTCATTGGGACTGTTTCCTGTAAGGTTGTGATTTGTCTTCTCCACTTTTGGAGGTAGAAGCACCCCATTGCTTTGACCTGCATGAACCTTGCGCCTGGGATCTGCGTCTAGGGAGTCTGGGTCTGCCCCTTTGAGGTCTGACACAGGAAAGTACCAATTCTTTGTTGGCCAGTGTCTACTAAACCTAGGTGGCTGTACTTGTAGGAAATATTTCACCGTTTGCATAGATTTAGCCATGTCCTCCATTTTCTTTAACACCTCCTTCTGCCTTAACACCAAACAAAGAATCATGCTGTAAAGGTGCATCTAATAATTTAACTTTAACATGATCAGGCAGATTTTGTTCCTTTAACCAAGCATGCCTTCTAATTACACAGCCTGTAACTGCAGCCCTGCAGGAGGCTCCTAAAGAATCAAAACCACATTGCAAAGTATGCTTTCCAACTTGTTCAGCTGCATGCAAATATCCTGCATTTCCTTGTTTTCTGCACATTCAGAGTTAAACAACATTTTCTGTTTAAGCAATGCCATGACATGCTGCTGATATCTGAGCATATGAAACTGAGAGTTTAAGACCCTTATAGCCAAGGTAGCAGATGTGTACACCTTTTTCCCCCATCTATCCAGTGCCCTGGAATCCCTGTCAGAAGGGGTAGGGTTTTTTTGCAGCTGAAGCTTTAACTCCCTTGGGACACTGAGAAATAGTTTCTGGGTCTGCAGCAGGGTTTTTAGAAAGGAATTTATGTGAGTCAGGAACCTTGTAATATCTGTCAGGCTTAACAGGAGCTGGAGGTAAGGAGTCAGGGGTAAGACTAAACTCCGAAAACACATCTACAATGTCTAACACAGGAGAGATGGCTAGTGGCTTGTGCTGAGGTAGTAACAGGAAATCCCTGAGCCTCTTTTTAGACTCTGAAAAATCTTGGCTCTCCCAGTGGAAATGCTCCCTCATGGTATGCAAGGTTTCCCCAAAAGAGTAGTCTTCAGGAGGAGTAGCTGAAGGTATGGATTCTTCAGCATCAGAATCCTCATAGGGGGGGAAAGAATATTCCTGATCAGAAGAGGAATCAGAAGAAATGGAAACCTGATCTGAAGACTCATAGTCAGACTCTTGCCTAGGCCTCTTATCAGGAGGGGGATGGGAACCCCTGATCAAGGTAATCAAGTCTTCGGCCATTTTGAGCAATATATTTTTTGGGCATGGAGGCCTGTCCCAGTGGCTTTTGAGGTTGCTTCTTTGCCTTTGAAGGTTCTTTAGTCTTTGCCTTTTAAGTCGGTTTAAAGTATAGATGTTTGGGTCTGAATACAGCCTCAGAAGCCGGTGCCTGCTCAGTGGCTCCTGACCCATCTGAGGATTAGCGTCCGAGGCTCCAATACCTTGAGTATCCAGCGTCATGGCCAACTCCAGGTGGGAGTCGGTAGCGGCCTGCGACTCTAAAGTAGTGGTTGTCAGGGGCTGAGAAAGCGCCTCACTTATGACCAGTGAACCGGCAACTGGCTTAGAAGAAGTTTAATCGTCTGTTTTGGACCTCGGCTGTCTTTTGTTTTCTTTGCGTTTTTTGTGAACTCGGGTAGTCGGATGGCTTTCCGACGACATTTCTGGATAATTAAAACTGCATCCAAAGTAGTTTAAAGCAAAAGCATACGACGCTTAATAGCGCATTAAATCTAGCACAAAACTGACAACCCAGAAAGTTATGATCAGGGCTTAGGCAAGGAATACAGTAAGAATGAAAGTCCTTATGAGTTATTTGATTCCCACAAGAAATACAATTATTAACTTTTTCTGACATCGGTTCTGGAGCAAGAAAAAAGTTACCCCAACGGGGTACTTAGCTTTATAGAAGACTTTGGATCAGAAATTCGAACTCGAAAATCTCAGGAGTCAGCTGACCGACACTTGCGAACTGCTAATGCTTCAGGCACCGCGTGGCAAGAAAGACTAAAGAAAATGGCGTTGGGTGCATCTTTCATACCCCTGACGACCTGACATCAGGGAAAGGGCGACGACAGCCGACGCAGGACCCAAGACTTTGGAATTCAGGCCGACTGAGGGCAACCTGCCAGCAGGATTACCCAAATGTAATGACTGCAACAGTGAAACACGAAGACCATCATCAAGGGTTCAGAATAAGAATTCTATTAGGTCACTCCCAAACATATGGATAGGGGGAGGACGTAAGGGGAGTTGAGAGAGAATATGAAAATGGACAAGACAGATGGAACATTATGATGAGTACATAACTTCTATTTCTGATGTTGTCACTTTCATTCATTCCTCAACGAATGGGACAGAGCCCCCAGCTACAATTACCTTGGGTGGTCCTTATGGAAGGATATTCTGGAACACCGCAGAATAGAATGTTGCTGTTCCTAGAAATGAAGTCCAATTTGTAATGAGAAACAACGCTATGAGCATTAGACCAAATGGCAGGTCCACAAATATCAATGGAAACTAGAGCCCAAAAAGCAGCTAACATAGTCACTGACCTGGTTGAATGGATCTAGGACTACTGAATGAAAGTTCAATAGTCCGAATCCACAATCACCGAACACACTTTAATGAAAGCGCTTTCACTGAAAAAGCGCTTTCGTTGAAGTGTGTCAATAAAAAAAAAAAAAAAAAAAAAAATTTAATTTAGATGTTGCAGCCCCCCCCTTGTGCTCCCCACACCCCCTACTTTAATATTATCACTCAGAGATCGCACTACAGTGGGGAAAAGGGAATTTTCCCTTATCCACACTGCAGTACAACCTCCACAACAGGCATACTTATGAGAAAGTGCTTCTTCGGTGAAAAGCACTTTCATGGAAGCATGACCGGCCAAAACTGTTTCTGTGATGTTGCAGTTCGGGGATCTGTACGGATCCCGGTTGAATATGCCTTTGATTGTTTTGGTAAGGTTAGTCCTTTCAAAGAATAAATGAGAAATAAAATCTGCTATCCATTTAGCTATAGAATCTTTGAAAAGGGTTTTCCCATCTTGGTGTTAGAAAAGGAAACAAACAACTGATCTGTTTTTCTAAACTCCTTGTTTCTATGCAGGTAAAAACAAAGTTGTCTATGGACATCTAGGACATTAAGGGTATATTCTCCTTTATTCTCAAATTTTGAAAAGAAAACTGGAAGGTTAATGACATGATTAATGTTTGATTAAGAGGCCACTTTTGGTACAAAAGCAGGATTAGTGCGCAGGGTAACCCTACCCTTGTGAAAAATTATATACGGTGGTCCTGAAGACAGTGCTTGGCATTCTGAAACTTGTCTAGCTGAAGTAATTGCCACCAAAAAGACAGTTTAACCGAATAAAAACTTAAGGTCTAAATTAGCTGAGGTCTAAATTAGCTGAGGGCTCAAATGGAGGATGTACTAAAGAATGTAATACCAAAAGTCACATCCCAAGATGGAGTGGGATCTCAAATTGGAGGTCTAAATAAGAATGTACCTTTTAGGAAGGCCTTGCACAGCTTGGTTGAATCTAAAGGAGAAGTCTGATCACCAATGTGGTAGTTGGAGATGGCTGCTAACTGTATTTAAATGGTGAAAAAAAAACTTACCCCAGTACGAAAAATGCAGGCAAGGAAATCAAAAATAGTTTGGATTGAAGCAGTAAAGGGAGCCAAGTCTCTTTGATGCACCCGCAAAGAAAATCTTTTCCATTTGCTCTTATAAATCTTTCCAGTTGAAGATTTACGTGATGAAGAAAGGATTCAACGAACTGGAGAGGAAAGCCTTGAATTTCTAGCCATCACTGGAATTTGAAAAAACATGCGGCCAACTTGGGGCCTGCAATATCCTAATGAATCATCCCTGACAGGTGAGACAGGAGATAAAGACTGGGGTCCGGTCTCCATGAAGGACATACTAGGTGAGACCATAGGAACGGAAACCACACTTGCCAAGGCCAGTTGGGGGCAATGAGAATTACTTTGCTCTTCAACACACTGGCTTTCTGAAAAAACTTGGGTATTAGGGGTAAAGGAGGGTAAGCATAAAGGAGACTGCAGGGCAAACATCGACTAGGTCCTCTCTCGGTGACTGCCCCGGGGGGGGGGGGGTTAGGGCAAAGAACCTGCTGCATTTGTCATTGAGAGGAGAGGCAAACAGATCACAGCACAGTTTAACCCATTTGCGAAGATTTTAGCCACTGACAGACCGACAAACCACTCATGAGGAGTCAGGATGGTCCTGCTAAGCTTGTCTGCTAATATGTTGGATTCCCCCAGTACAACTATCGCTACTAGAAAGCGGGTGAAGGAGATTGCCCATTGTCAAACTTTCATTGCTTCTTGGCACAGTGGGTAAAATCTGGTTCCCCTCATTTGTTGATGTACCAGACTACTGACATGCTGTCCATCTGAAAAGAAACAGTAGCCTAATCATCTCTACAACATTTATATGCAAACTGGTCTCGTCTTGGGACCACGAGCTTTGAACTGTTCATCCCAAATAATGCCCCTCCCCCATCCTAACTGGGAGGCACCCGTGGTCAACGTGGCTTTCGGAGGAGGAAGGACAAACAGGTGGCTCTGAGGAAGCACTTTGGAATGTATCCACCAGAATAGAGATTTTCTGCAAAATTGAGAATCTCTACGACATCCAATAAAATTATCTATGAAAAGACCATTGCACTGCTAGAGTCCATTGAAAAACTCTCATATGAAGACAAGCAGTGCGTAATAAAGGTATTGCAGAAGCCATCGACCCAAGGGCTTAGAGTATTAATCTTGCTGGGGGTGAAGGATGACACAGTACTTGACTTGACATGCGATTTCTGAGTAAAAATTCTGTTTTGAAGCAGAAGAGCTAGACAACTGACTGTGACAATGACCCCCTATAAATTCCAGGGCTTGAACTGGTTGAGACTTTACCATGCTTATCGTAAT